>NW_027192392.1:271225-294976 GCF_041956645.1 Rasamsonia byssochlamydoides | reverse complement strand
GACGGCTTCCCAGTGCTGCGCTAGTTCGCCCGCCTGCGCACGGGCTGCCGCACTCCAGCACCCAGCCGCCAGCCCTCGGGGACAACAGTCTGGGAACTGGGGGCCTCTTTGGCTGCTGTCATTCGCCTGGGGTGCGCTGGCCAGCCCCCTACCTAGCTTAGCTGGCCTCTTGTTCCAGGCCCGCCCATCCACCCGCCCTGTTTACTTACAACTGAACACACGACAGTATGAATCTTCATTATATTGCAAATTCGATCGCACAGCAGCCCTGGCGAATTTATTGCCGTTGGTAGGCTTGCCTGCCCTGATTAGACTTGGGTTAGGTCTGAGGCGGGTGACCAATGCCATGTCTGTGGCTCCGGACTCGCCGCTGCCTGCTCTCCCCCCTCCCAGAATCTTTACCCAGACCAGCCTAGGCCGGCCATTCCCCAGGCGGCACGGTGGACCCGCTGCAGTGGTTGTTCAGCCAATCCGCGTCCCATGCTGCGTCGGATATCGTCCCGCCTTCCAATCGCCGGGCGAAACGGTCGCTCCATCCATCACCCGGGCTGCCAAAGCTGCTCCGCCCCACCCCCCGGGCACACAGTCATCCATCCGTGCCCATGCCCCATGCTCCATACCTGACCTGACCTGAACTCTCTAACGCTGAACCCTCGGTTCGCCTCCCATAGTAAACTACGGAGTAGCACCTAACCTAGTAGAGTAGACTAGTAGGAAGGGTAGATGCGACGCCTTCTTGCACGGTTACGACCCACCACCGGCCTGCCCTCGTCACAACTCGTTCACTTCAATTCCTTGATACCTCTCCTCCTTTCCCTAGTGCCCGTTTTCATACTTCACCGTCGCAGTCCTCCCCTGGGTGGCAGTCGTCCAACCCTTCAACAACACTCTGTCGGAGTGGCCCTCACAGCCTCAGCATCTCGACGAGGAAATTGAGCCGTCCCCCAACGTGCGTCCGGTTTCGAGGGCTTGGGTCGGTTAAGGAAGGAAATCATCGAGTGCCGAGTGAATCAACACGATATATCGACCCGAAGGACGATTGCAGATATCGATTTATATATACCGCAGAAAGGGAGAAGCATGAGAAACTGTTGAACACGGGGCAAATCTAGACGGTTGGAATCGTCTACTCGACTCTCCTGAAGTACGTCGTCAGTTGTCTTCGACATATCGACTGGTTTCTGCATCTCAGCAGCGACAGGAGATGCTGACAACGCCTACAGCAGATTCATTTCTCCTGTAAACTATGTCAACACCAACTCTCAAGATGGCGACTGCCGCGAGACCACCTCCACCCCCGTCCAACGAGACGGAGCACTCGTGCAGCCGGATTACTCGCGAGGGAAAGAAGATCACATACAATTTGAAGGTTATTCAGCAGCCTGAACGTGCTCGTGCCTGTGGTGCTGGCGCCAAATGTATGACTCTCCTATCTGAACTGTAGTGTTGTTGCATTGAGCTCAAGCTGACCAAAGATTCTAGCGTCTGCCGACCGTCGACCGGTTGACCCTCCGCCTGTGGTGGAACTCCGGATCTACGAGTCTGATCCTAACAATGACCTGCACAAGACAGATATCACCTTTGCGTACAATGCCAATTTCTTCCTCTTCGCTACTCTGGAAACGGCTCGCCCGATTGCTCAAGGACGGGTTTCATCAGGACAGCCTCCAACCTGCCCGGTCCTGACTGGAGTCCCTGTGGCAGGTATCGCGTATCTCGATCGTCCAGCACAGGCAGGATACTTCATCTTCCCCGACCTGTCCGTTCGTCACGAGGGCCGATACCGTCTGAACTTCAACCTGTATGAGGAGGTCAAGGATGCAAAGGATGCCGACAAGGACTCGCCCCTGTCTCCCCAAGACAACCTCGCTCCGGCAACACCCCACAAACCCACCGCTCCCAAGACGTTTTTGCATTTCCGTCTGGAAGTCAAGTCCGTGCCCTTCACCGTTTACAGTGCGAAGAAGTTCCCGGGGCTGGCCACTAGCACTACCCTGAGCCGAGTGGTCGCAGAGCAAGGGTGCCGTGTTCGGATTCGTCGTGATGTTCGCATGAGGCGCCGTGGAGACAAGGCCAACAAGGACTATAACGATTATGACGGTGAGGGCGGTTATGCTCCGTCGCCCCGATACTCCACGCCTGACGGATACGCCCCTCCGATCGAGCGCCCCCGGTCGACCAGCAACAGCTCGGTGGATGCTCCGTTCGTCTATGGATCTGACGCCCAGCGACGGCCGTCCCTTTCCGACTATGGCTATCCTCCTCCACCGCCGCCGCCCTATCAATCGCCTGCCGGACCTCCTGCCGGACTGCCAGCACCTCCCACACCTGCCCATGGTTATCAGTCGCATTTGTCTTTCGGCTCGACCCAGTCCCAATACCAAACACCTCAACTGCCGCCTGCACCGCAGCCTGCACATCCAACACCATACAGCCCTCATCCAGGATTGGCGCATGTCCGAAATTCCTCCAACTCGTCCGAGTATGATTCGACTTCGCAATGCTATCCCTACCCGCAGAACCACCCGCAGAATCACCCGCAAAACCACCCTCAGAACCACCCGCAAAACCGCCCGCAGCCAGAACGGTTCGAGTACAGCAAGCCTGCTTTGCCACCTCTCCGTCTCGAGCCGCCTAAGCCACTGAATCCGCAATATGGGGACCGTCGTCCCTCGGATTCCCATATTCCTCAGTCCTCGGTGCAACCTCCGGTGCGTGCTATTACTCCGATTAGCTCCATGCTTCCGCCCCTCAAGGTCCCTGGGGGCGAGTATCCTAGTAGCCACAACCAGCCGTCTTCTGCGAGCCATGAGGCCCCGACGCCTGGTAAGAAGTTCCTATACGAGACGGATTCGACGCGGTCGAAACGCTCGCATGAGGAGACTTTCGGTCATCAAGAGCGCCCTCTTCAGAATGGGATGCGACCCGATGTGGCGGAATCGTATCCCTCAGCAGCGAGCACCGGAAGGAAAAATGAAGTACCAGAACCTCTCCTCGGCGATATGCGGTGGGAAGCCTCATCAATGGAGTACAGGCGTGCCGATGGGAGCATGTCCACCAAGGTCCGCCAAGCAACATGAATCCCATGGACCAACTGATGGACTAACCATCTGGTGAATGACCCGTTTCTTCGATGCAAGGATTTTTTTTCTATGAGGAGTTTTAACGGAGTTCGGTCTCTTGATTTTCTTTTATTTTTTTTAGTCTTGGTGGTTTGTGGTGAAATGTATCGATTCCAACTATCGACGTCTATACCAGACAGCTTCTGTACATGTTTCCTGCTGTCTTCGTTTTCCCACCTCTCTTTTTTTTTTTTTGATTTCCAGTGATTCTGTGTACAGCACAGCGGTCACCAGTCGTTGGACTATTTCCTTTTTTTGACCGCCTTTCTTCCCTTTTTCTTTCGGAGTCTTCATGCCTTTTCTTCTGTCTTAAAGTTTCTTTTTTCTCCTTGCTCTCAAAAACCTCACGGCCGGTTCCATTTCGCCTCGCACCTCCAATTCCGTCCACACCTCCAAATCGCATCAGGTTTTGAGTCCTCGGGTAGTTATCGTGGCAGCGATTTGTGTACCACCTCTGGTCTGTCTGGTTTTGTTTTTTTTTTCTCCGAAAAAAGTTTTCCGGGAACTGGGGTCCTGGACTCTTGACATCAGCTGTCGCTCAAGGGAGGTCACTGGGTTAAGGTCATGGAATGAGGGGGTCCATAGATGGAATCTCAAGAGAGGATAATCGTCTAATTCTGTGTCTGTCCGATTTTCTTCTTTTCTTCCATGCTTCGGACCCCCAAAATCTTTTCCATTTACCTTTTTTTTTTCTTTTCTGGTCAATGTTTATGCATGATTGATTTAGTTTTTTTTTTGTGCTATTTATACCGATAAGGGTACACTTTTGGTTTTTTCTCCAATAGGATTATACAAGGATCTTGCTGAGTTTAGATTCGGAAATTTATTTTCAATCATCCTTCTGCGTCAAATACCGTGATTGAAATAGTTTTGTAGTTTCTGTGGTATGAAGGGATTCAATCTGAGGTTTCCAAGGTTAATAATAATGAAGTAATGTGGAGAATGGATTGCAGGAAACCTGACGAATCCCCAGTCGTCATAGCTCTCTACCTAGGTAAACTGCGGGTTGAAGAATTAGAATTAGGTAGGTAGGTGCCGAGTATGTCCCGCCCTGACAAGCCAGCTACAGCTTTTCAGCAATGTCAACAAGAGAGGAACCATGAAAGTTGATTTGTATGCAGGTCTTCTCTAGGTCCAATTTTCGCATGTCTATGAGCTAGCTGGGCTAAGGCACGCAGCGCAGTGGGGAAAATCGTTGTACGCGGTTGCGCAGGACAGATCGCGTGAGTTGTCTGTCGCTGTCGCTGAGCTGTCGGCACATGTAAACAAACCTCCCCTCACGCTCATACCCTCCATACCATTCCTATGAGCATTGTCGCACCCTCTCATCTCCCTTGGTTCACCTGCTGGAACTACTCTACATCCATCAAATTGGAGGATAATCCTGAAATTTGATTATCACAGACGGTAAGTCTTTGAAAGAAGTTCGAGAATGAAGGAAGCCGATGCGGAGGTGTGTTTTGCTTTTCTGAAGTAAACATCAAGCGTCTACTAACATCTAGCCTCTACCCTTGCAGACCCCTCATCTTGACATCGAGCTCGACCTGGACCCTCTCCAGGCGGACCTGCTGCTCCAACAGACCATTCTGTCGGACAGCGCCAGCGACATGAGCCTCTCTTACAAGCGGAAGCTCCCCTCTGTTGAGTCAGACACCACATCTGACACATCGGGGCGCTTTGACGACGCCGACGAGTCTGAGTTCGAAAACAATGGCTATGTTGACGATTCCCATGATGCGCGTTCGGTCCATTCCGCCAAACGGCGCCGTTCGAACGACTGGCCACTGCGCGACGAATTCGCATATGATGAACACGGGATGCGCATAGACCTGAGCAGCAGGAGGTCAGCAACCAAAGGAACTAATAGCCCACCGCGCGATTCAGGATCAGCCTCCAGGGACCGGGGTCATGGCTCTCCCGTCCTTCGGGTTCGGCGATCGAGGTTTATCGAGGGGAGTATGAATGATCGCGTGAGTGAGAAGCCTCCGAGTATCTTTCTTCGCGAAGATGCGTCGACGGATGACGGAAAGACGAAGCAAGAGCACCAGAATGGCAACACGCTGGGCCACAGGAGCTCGGGGATCTTCCGGTTTGGGAAGGCTATCGCTTCAGCGTTCAACCCGTTCGGCATGTGGGGAAACAAGTCAGAGGTCTGGAAAGGAGCGCAAGATGGGCCAAAGACACAGAAAGAAATCCTGAAGGATAGGCAGGCTAAAGCGGAGAAGGCTTATGCGGAGCTGAAGAAGTCTGGCTACAAGGGCACGAAGCTGGATGGCGGCAGAGGCCATAAGGTTGATCCGCATATGGCGGATGAGACTTGGAAGGCGATAGAGGAAAAAATGGGCTACAAGTTGTCTTCAGAGAACTCCCGGCCGAGCAGCACTGGCGCGTCGCAGGATGAAGGACGGCCGAAGGAGACTCATCGAGGACGGCATGAATTTGGATTTACAAAGTTCAAGTCCTTCCATGATCTCCGGAAGAGAACGTCGGTACTGAACATATCTCCGGTCAAGAATCGTGATGTATCTCCCGCGCCGCCTTCCCATGAAACAGATTCATCGGACTCTCAGCGCGCCGTTCAGAAGCGGCAATCCCGCAAGGAGCTTGCCAGACAGGCTAAATTGTTGAATAAGATAAGCAATCTGGAGGACAAGCTGGAACGAGCGCGGCGGGAGCTCCGTGAATTGGGATACGAGGACGAGCCTCCGGTGCCAGCGATCTGTTTGGACAATGTTCACGCGAGGCGTTCTGTGCCGGGGGCTCTGCCGTCTCTTCCGTCGGAGAGAATTCTTCAGAATCAGTGGGGATCGGTTTCTGAGGCTGAGTCAGAGATTACCAGGACAACAAGTCATCTGCCAAAAGACAACCTCGAAATCCCTCAATGGGCCCTCCGAGAGCGGTCTGCAAGCCCCAAGTTGCGCAGGCTCTCGAGGTCAAGGATCTCTGCCAGCAGGGAGAGCCTATCGCGGAAAAGAAAATCGCCCGTGGTCGACCCTGGTTTGAACGCAAGTTCTAAAGCCGGCGTCCAAGAAGACTCCCATGGCAATAGCACCGCCGGCGGAAAGACCGACGAGTCTACGACCAAAAGGCAGCCTCCTAGACAGGCGAAATTCCAGAAGGTTGCCGAAAACGACAGTCCTGGATCTGGGAAGACGCGTCCAGAACAGGTCGAGCTAGAGGACCAGCATGATAAGACCAGGGGAAGATCAGAGACAGCCAATCCCTCGAAGCCATCCCTTCGCCGGTCCAAGCGTTCATCTAGCCTGAGCGGCCAGCGCCTCAAAGCGACCAAGTCAGTGCGAAACCTGCGCCTGGTGGATGCAGAGGGAGACGAGCATGAAACAGAGAATCCGCAACAACCCAAACCACGCCGATCGTTCTACCTGCAGGACCAGCACCATCTCGAATCGAATGTCGTAAAGGTGCCCGTAGCTACTGCCAGTCGTAGTCCAGCGAAAGGCTGGGGTTATGGCTATGGGAATGATGAGAACATCCCTCCCGTTCCACCCGTGCCGAAGGAGCTGCTTGAGAATGCGGCCAGGCTGGCAAATACAAAGGCAAAGAAAACGGACGAGGCGGGTGACGACATCCTCAAGTCTACTGCTCGGTCAGCAGCTCAAGCTCAAGCCCAAGCCCAAGCTCAGCCCTCGAAGTCTGAAAGGGTCCCGTCGGACGGGTTTACGTGGCCGGATGATATTTTCTGACTGACATGTCTGTTGCAATGTCGATTGTTGAAGACGGGGATTTTTCTTTTTTTAAGATAACACTTTATGAGTATGAGTTATGACCATTTTATCCTGTTGTTTTTCTTTTCTTTGCTTTTATTTTCTCATGATTTTATGAACGGATTGGTGGTATGCTTCGAAACCTGTCATGAAACGCTGCTGTCAATCCTTTTTTTTTTCTTTCTCTCTTTTAACGAGATCTATGATGTTCATGTTTATGCTCATGTTGATGTCCATGTTCACGTTCACGTTCACGTTCAAGTTCACGTTCATGTTTATGTTCACGTCCATGTCTATGTCCACGTCAATCTCCATAACGAGACCCAACCAGTTTTGTTTTTGGTTTGGGCAGCTGTGACGCACTACAGGTTTTGATGATTCGAGTCCTTGTCACAAGTTGGTTTGGGAGAGTCTTTCTTCCTTTGCTTTTGCCTTCGCTTTGCCTTTTTTTTTTTCCATTGGAGAGTTTGATGATTGTCATGTCACGTCATGTTATGTTATGATAGGAGTTAGGCTGAATTGAGTTATTGGTATTGTCTGCTTTCCTGCTTTGTCTGTTAGTTAGTTATTCCAAACTAGTTATGAGTTTGTTGCTTTATCTTTCTTTCTTTCTTGGGTGAGCTAAGTCGGAAGTCAACATGATGATGTTTTTGATGAGTTAGGGTAGTTAAGTGCCTGCAATTCAATACAATACAATATCCATTCTTGCTCGTGGGTACTTCATTATCTATCGGATACGTATCTACCTACTACAGAGGGAGAGAATAAGAAAAAGACCTTTGTACGACCATTTATTTATATACAGTTTATACAGTATATATACACTTATCTATCTACGTAATGCTTGCTAATGCTAGCTAAGGCACCTTCTTATCGTCCGTCACCTCTGCAGGCGGATTCTCCGTGTCTCCGTCTACGACAGCCTTGCCGGTCATGACTCCTGCATTCTCGCTCTCACGGGCTTCATCCTCGTCATTCAGCACCACCGGCGGCCCGCGGAACTCTCGTCTCGCATAAACAAAATACCAGACAATGCTGATGGCCGCAAACCCGGCAAACACCACACTGGCATAGTTCATACCCGACGCCGTCACAGGCAGCGACACGGGCATGCAGAAGAGTACTACTGCCAGACAGATCCAGCAGATGGTAGTGATGTTAATCGCGTAGCCGAACCTGCCCAGGGAATACGACGAGTGCCGCACGGCTTTCCGCCCGCGCACCACCAGGATCAGGATCGGCAGGCCGTACGACGTCGACAGGCAGATGGTCGCGACCCCCGTGAAGGAGTTGAACGCCGCCGTCGACCCGAAGTAGATCAGCCCCAGCAGGCAGTCCACCGCCGTGGAGAGGATCACCGCGTACACGGGCACGTCCAGCCGCGAGCTCACCTTGCGCCAGAGCCGGAAGCCGGGGATGGCGCCGTCGCGCGCGAAGGCGTACGTGCACCGGCTGGCGGCTGTTAGGGCGCCGATGCCGGCGAAGAGCATGATCCCCAGGATCAGAAATAGCAGCCCGAACCCTCCACCTGCGGAGCCGGTGACGGTCTTGAAGAGAAGCCCGATGGGCTGGCCGTTCGCGACGCTGAGGAGGAGCTCGACGGGGGGTAGTGTAAATAAGATAGGGATTAGGTACAGCAGGCCCGTGATTCCTGCCGCGACGACCGACAGGACAATCGCTCGGGGCACCTCGAGGTGTGGGTTTTGCACCTCCTCGCACATGGCTGCTACCATGCCGTAGCCGGTCAGAGTATAGGCTGCTTGGAGCAGTCCGACGAAGAATGCCCAACCGGTCGGCCTGTAGATTTTAGTACATAAAAAAAAAGCAGCAGCAGGAGGAGGAGGGACCTACCAACCACTCGCAGACGCATCATAATGCGCAAACACAAACTCGCCCGATCTCTTGTTATCCGCCATAGCCAACAATGTCACCAGGATGATGACGACACTCGCGGCAGTCCAGTAGATGCACACTTTATTAATCAAGTCAAGATACCGCGAAAAGAAGATATTGACCAGCGCGCACACAAGCATGACAGCCCAGAACATGAGGATAGTCTGCCACGCATTGGGGACATAATCCTCGTTCCACAGCGATATCGCACTGAGAATGAGCTGCCCGCCGGAGAAGTTGATGCTCAGCGTGACGGTCCAGTTCCCGACGAGGGTCAGCCAGCCGTCGATGAAGGACATGAGCGGCGCCCACCGCTTGGTCGACAGCATCGCGCTCCAGTAGTACACGCCGCCGGCTGTCGGGTACACGGCGCAGATCTCGGCCAGCGACGCCGCGATGGCGATCGAGATCAGCGTGACGAGAACCCAGCCCCAGATGACGGTCACGGACTGGCCGTCTGTCAGGGTAATGTACAGGGTAGTAGACAGGCCGAAGGGGGCGGCCATGATGGCGAAGGACCTGTCATCAGTCAGTCAGTCGTGAAATTAAGTCGGCACCCAAAATCAATCGCTCGAGCGAAGCTACACAGTCAATTGGCGACGAATTGCACTTACAACCCCAACACACTCAGCATGCTCAGATTGCGCGGTAATTCGCTCTTGTAGCCCATCTTCTCCAGCGCCGCGTCGGCGTTGACGCTGGCGTGGGCGTCTACGGACGGTCGACGCATGTTTGCAGGAAGGCAGTCGGTGAGTCAGTCACGCGACCGACCGATATCGCAATTGAGTCCGCAAGACGAAATTGGGCAGATCCCCAACGAAGGATAGGGAAAGTCCGGTCGTCAATATCGTTAATGATGCTGGGGAGGAAAGGAGAGAAAAGGCAGCGAGAAGGGCCCTAAGGACATTGTGCCCGGCTGCAGTGCAGTACTATATACCGAACCTAATATACCTAGGTTAGGTACTCCGTCCCGACCATCAAAACTCCAACGCAAGGGCAAATGACAATGACACACGGAAATCAGATAAGCTCCTGGGGAGGGGCGGGGCCAGGCCCTGGTCCCGCTGTGTTGCAGTCTTCTGATTGGGCAGGAATCCCGCTGATGATGAAAGCACGCCAAGCCCAAGCAAACTTTACTTTGAAAGGTGTCGCCGTGCGGAGGGGACCGGTGTTGTTGTCCCTGCCTCCGATTGGTTCGCTTTGCCACACTTTACTTTGTTAAGCAGACCAGGCTGGGTTAGGTAGGTCCTTGCAGAGAGAGGCGTGCGGGGAAGGGAAGGGAAGGATTGGGATTAATACCGAGTACGGAGTACGGGGCACTTCGTACAGTAGTACTACTTAAATATAATAATGCATGCAAGCATGCAAGGACGTATCATACATCGTCCAATGTTCTTGAAGCAAAGAAAGAAAGAAGGGGAAAAAAAAAGAAAATAATAATCGTAGCCGTCTCCAATCCATGAGACAAGAAATACCCTGTAAGCGTATGATAGTCATTTTCTCTAATCTTTGGTAGAACGTTGGAAAAAAAAAAAGATGATAGGAACAAACCTGATAGAATCCCGCCATTCTAGATTTCTAGATCTCTACCTACTCTATGCTCCATTACTATTACTTTTTGCCCAGAAACAGGATCTACCTGAAGGAAGTAATCTATCACAATTATCCTACTGTCCATCCATTGTATTCCACCATTCTACTGGTTTTACAACTGCAACCTAAAGGTAGCAACCTCAAACGCCCGCAGCGTAATATCCACCTTCCCATTCTCAATCTTGTACTCCTCCTCATCGTCCTCGAGGACGTTGCACTTCCACACCTTTTTCACCGGCCACGTCGTCTCAATCCTTCCCTTGCTGACGCCTCCGAGACTGTCGTAGATTCTCACGATCACGCTCCGGCCCTCTCGTTTGGGCAGCTCTCCACGAGAGACGTCTTCGTCGTCTTCGCCCCGTTTCACCCCGTCGAGGACTAGCGAGGGAGACCCCGTTAGGCGGATAGGAATTGGTCCTGCTGCGGCTGCCTTGGTGAGGTCATTGGCGTAAAGCAGCTTCATCGGGTTATTAAAATTAAAGGCCGTTCGGATGGTGGTTTGCGAGAGTGCGCCTTCATGCGGGAGAATGGCATATCGGATGTGGTGACGTCCTGCAAGCTGTTAATCCGAGGAAATCTAAGATACTGTTCTCCTGACTCACCCATGTCGGCATTAGCGTCAGGAGCCTTGGGCGCTCGCAACAGACTGAGGCGCATCAGGTTCCCACAGGTGGCAAAGCCATATTTGGAGTCGTTGAGGATCGACACACCGAATCCGTGTTCAGAGAGGTCAGCCCATTTATGGCAGCACACCTCGAATTTAGCCATGTCCCATCTAGAAAGCGTTAGACACGAGAAAAGATGAGAGGGTCAGCGCGAACGTACGTAGTATTGTAGTGCGTCGGTCTGGTCATAACTCCAAATTGCGTTTCGTATGACGCCTCCTTGTTCGTCATCGACACTGGAAACTCGACCTTCAAAAACTTCATGTTTTCTCTCCATTCCACTTCAGTCTGCACTTCGACGTACGATAATTCCCCCTCAAGCGCTGGCGACAGACTGATCGTGGACTTCACCCAGCTGCGCTCACTGATTTTAGTTTCGGTAACGACGCTGACCCGGTAAGGGCTGTTCTCGCCAATCTTAGTTTGTCCTACTGCAAGTTCCTGCCGGGAGTTCAGATGGTAAACCTCCACATCCCATGCCTGCCAGTTCAGCGGCTTGTCATCGAAAATGACAAACTGATTGGCTTTACCACCCTCGGCAATTACCTCACGATCGCAGGGACGGTAGATGAGGGAAGTGATGACGCCCTGCTCGACTTGCACCCGGATCTGATCATTCTCGAGAACGAAAAAGCCTGGCTTAATCTCTTGGATGGATACCGAGGGTGTAGCCGCGCTTGGAGTATCTGGAAGAACCTTGACTTCCGCCCAGGGACGGTCGTCAGTTGAGACGACGCCATACTTTACCTCCTGTGTGGGAAGCTGCACAATCTCGTTACGCTTCCACGGAAGAGTATTAAGAGCAAACACAGGCCCAGACGGGGAATTAGACAAACCATGTCTTTCCATTATCTCCGTCAAGATCTTCATTCCGGTGGCAAAGAGCTTTTCGTAAAGCTGCACAAGTCAGTACAGGCGTAGTGATCAGCCCGTTGTTACTTACCACATCCGATTCATCGTAGCACATCTCAATGGAGCTTCCGGGAAGGCAATCATGGAACTGGCAGAGGAGGACAGCCTCCCACTGCAGGATGTTAGCTATACAGATTGTCACCACTCCTCAGAAACTTACCATCTCATCGATAGCCTCCTTGGGATACTTGTAAGAGCTATCCGCGAGAGACGTAATTGTAGCCAAAAGCTCAATATCATGTAGAGCAATCTCAGCCAGTCGATTGTTCCGCTTGTTATTCGCTTGAGTAGTATAGGTCCCCCGATGGAGTTCAAAGTAGAGCTCTCCATACCAAGTCGCAAAATTGGCACCATTCTCGGCCTTCTTCTGCAGTTGTGCAAAGAAGTCGTCCACAGACAGGCCCATACCAACTCTAGGCAGGACACCCACCTGGTCACTAATACCCCGACAACGCCGCAGCTTTTCGAGGTGCTGCCATGTCGGCCCACCACCACCATCTCCCTTTCCAAAAACAAGAAGAGAAGTAGGATCCTGCCCCATTGATTTATGCTGCGTGAGGCATCTCCTAAGATCACCAAGGTCGGCTTCAGCATTATATGTTTCCGCAGGTGTCATATGACATAACACCTGGCTTCCATCAAGGGAGACCCAGTTGAAAGTGGTATGGGGGAAGTTGTTGATATTGTTCCAGCTGAGTTTCTGGGTGAAGAACCGACTCATGCCGGCAAGGCGGCATAACTGAGGTAACTGACCAGAATACCCAAAGGTATCCGGTAGCCAGAAAGTCGTGCACCGTTTGCCAAAGTGGCTTTCGAAGAAGCGCTGCCCATAAAGGAACTGGCGAATTAGAGATTCCCCACTAGGCATATTCGTGTCATGTTCCACCCAACTGCCGCCGATTGGATGGAATTTGCCTTCATCGATCTTTGCCTTGACACGTTCATAAAGAGATGGGTAGTATTGCTTGAGCCATTTGAACTGTTGCGCCTGAGAGCAGGCGAAGCGATGTTCAGGATATCGGTCCATCAAGTCGCACTGGTTGGCCCACGAACGGGCAATCTTGCGCTTCGTCTCGTCCCATGGCCATAACCAACATGTATCTACAGAAGTTAGCTCGACTAGCTGGCACCAAGCCGGGACCGAAATACATACCAATATGACAATGTCCGATTCCGTAAGAAATTATTTCGGACTCTCCCTCGTAGACCTTTTCCGAATCGACCTTGCTCCCTAGGAAGCCCTGGGCAAGCTTGCGGCATTGCACAATCGACTCCTGGCTGCCCGGCTTAAATGTATCCATGATTTCATTGGCAATCCGCAGGGCTTTGTGGGACTCCCATGAATCGGGGCTGAATTCCCGGGCAGCATCTTAAGAACAGTTAGTTCTGCCGGAGCCAGTGACAAATCAGAGGGCGAGTCAAAGTACTGACCAGCGATGAGTGTGAAGTCGATCAACAAAGCTCTAGCTTCCAAATTGACGGCGACTATGTCGGCCTTTTTGAGAGTGTAATACATATTTGGGTCTGGGGGTTGGTTGTCGTCGGTTCCAGGCGCATTTCCGAACATCTTATTGCAGGCCATTTCGATATAGAAGATATGCTCCTTGCCATCTCTCCAGGCGTCAGGCAGGATCCATTCAATCCGTTCACCGGCTCCCGAGAGCCCTTGGAGAGGCTCGCCATCTTCGGTCCAGATGAGACCTTCATTGCCGGCATCCCAGTGGAACTCCAGGTGTTTCTTGTTCACCAAAGCAGGAGGAATTTTGAGGTGAATCCTGAACCAGTGGGTAGACCAGCTGGGGCCAAACTGCTCGCCGGTCTTGGTTGATTTGAAGGCGTTCTCATCGGCCGTTGCGTCTTTGAAAGTTGGACGAGCGAGGTCGGGGACGCTGTAAACGAAGAGCTTGACATGTTCTCCCCCGGTAGCGCGACCTTCATCCAGCATGCTGCAAGACGCGGGCTTAGACTTGATATCGCAGGTGTTCGATGGGATAACTCACGATAAAAGATTTTGAGATTCATACTGCCCGGGCGAGATGAAGTTGGACAGCCGAGCTTTGTAGATGTGAGCAATCGGCTGTCCGACAGGGCGCTGAGACAGCTTTGGGTACGTTATGGCCTCGGAGCCATTTGCTTTTGACTCGGTGGCCATATCTGCTCTCACTCACGAGGAAGTGAGACACGGTAGCTGGAGAGAGATAAAAACCGGACGAAGGATTGTATTCAGCGTCCTAGGTCGAGAAATTGGCGTACAGTCCAGTATATATTTGTTCTATTCTTTGGGCTCCACAATATTGGAATTCAGACAGATCAGTGGCATGACGACAGCCGCGTGGTAGCATCTCCGCTCTCTGCTGGAAAGATTGATTAGGTATCCCATAGAAGCGGCAGAGCATGCACGACCGGTTCAACCAGCGGAGAGATTTCCGGAGAAATGATGACTGTTTGGGGATATGGTCCGGGGAACATTACTCCGAACTGGCGGGCTCGTCTCTTAGTAACTTTCTCGGGCGTATCATCGTAAGACGCGGCATGCATTGGTACCACAAGGACCTATCCCCAGTAAGCATCGAATTAATACGTGTGAAGAGAGTCGGGAGCTAGTTGGTAACTGAACGGAACTCTAGGTATGTATGCATGTACATACCCATCCACTGGATTTTGATCCGACACGTAGCTGCTACTGCAATTGACCAGAAAGGAAAAGGCCCATATCTGCGCGTACTTCAGAGGTCATCGGCCAGTATTGATACGAGTTGCACGAAACGCCCATCGCGCCTGCTTCTTGTCCACGGTACTCCGTACGGAGTACTCCGTACATACCTCAACGGTTGATTCTCCACTGCCTAACTACCCGACGAGGTAGGTGCCAGGGATAGTACCTACCTAAATAGGTAGGTGGTGGTTAATGTCCGTGCGTCTTATACCACGTGACATCCAGACATGGAGGATTAGAATGTTCAACTGGTTAGTAGTTACACAACAGACCTCGAGGCGCAGAAGTCTCAAACCCAATTTCAGCATCATCATCAATAAATACTCGACTATTCTTGTCACGAGTAACGATTCAATTCCTGACATATGAGCATTGAGAAACTATAAAGATAGTCGTCAACCGCGGAAGAAAGAACTGGGGTAACTCTGGGGCTTATTGTATTTATCCGCACACCCCCACCAACCTTCTTTCGTCTTGGCTCTTTACACACAAAAAATACCATGGTCTAAGCTTAATCCTAAATTTTATATTCAGGAGCACAGTACTTCGATCTTTCAGCTTCACGCGAACTGAATTCAGTGGATCTTACGGTGGAAGATAGAAGATACTAGAAGAAAGATATATATCATACAGCACACGCCGGATTACCTTGGAAGGTGTTCTTTTCCCCTCCTTCTACTCGGGAAATAATATAATAATTAGCAATGATCCAAGAATTATTATTGTGTGACAGAATTATCAACAGAACAGGACATACACACGAGAAACCGATATGTCTTCAAAGTACCCATCTAGGTAGTAGATACCTAAGGTATTTTACTACCCAAGTACTCCGCAGACTCTCCTTTATTTCTATCTAGGTCTAAAGACTGGCCTGTGTGCATGATAACTGACTGGATATAGGTCTTACCTACCTAAATAGGTCCACACGCGGGGTGCAGTGTGGGGAGCAGTGACAGTACAATACGGTAAGGTAAGAACGTGCCTGATTGGTGGGACTAAGACCAAGCGTGACCAAGCTTTTCTGGGGAACCCCGCTATCAGTCTCGCTTACTCCGCGCACACGGTGTCATGTCTCCTATCTAAACTAGCTGCTAGTTGCTATTAGATGCCTTTCCCTGTGAGAAAACCGGCCATTATGCCGGTTCGTTTCCCTGGCCACGAGTTGCTTGTTCCCAATCAAGTAGCTAGCTCAGTCGGAACCATCTGGGAAGATCTTAGGTTAGTTCCATGTCAAGCAATTAACTAATTCTCTTGTAGCCCAGGGGAGGCGGTAGAGCACATGCCCGTGTCCATGCTGCTGGAACAGGCGCAGCCGCCCATTGGCGTCTTTGCTAGGCGTTCTATATAATGACGCTTTCCCCCGGCAATGGCACTTGCGGTCATCTTGGCAGGGTTCATGCATTGTGTAGATTCCCCCTCGTATTACATCAATTGACTGATTGTGCGTCTGTCCGTCTATCGTGATCCATTCTTGCTATCATCGACATGGCTTCACAACAAGCAGTTGATGAAGCCAAGACGACAGCCAAAAACGCAACATCCCACATCGAGGACGGACAGCAAGAAAAAGACGGCCTGTCCAAAAGTAAAGCCATCCTGATCAGCGACGCCAAGGATGCGACAGACAAGGAACATCGCATGACCCTCTGGCAGGCCATCAGACTCTACCCAAAAGCCATCGGCTGGTCGATCCTCCTGTCGACGGCCATCGTCATGGAAGGCTACGACGTCGTGCTGATGCAGAGCTTCTACGCCTTTCCGACTTTCAACAAACGGTATGGCCGGCTGCAGCCCGATGGGACGTACCAGATCCCCGCCTCGTGGCAGTCGGGTCTGTCCAACGGCGCCAATGTCGGCGAGATCATTGGGCTGTTTCTCAATGGTATCGTCTCGGAGCGCTATGGGTATAGGAAGACGATGATCGCTGCGCTGACGGCGCTCACTGGGTTTATCTTCATCCCGTTCTTTGCGCAGAATATCCAGACGTTGCAGGTCGGCGAGGTGTTGATGGGGATTCCCTGGGGTGTGTTCCAAACCCTGACAACGGCTTATGCATCGGAAGTTTGTCCTGTCGCGCTGCGAGGATATCTCACGACGTATGTGAATCTTTGCTGGGGCATTGGCCAGTTGATCGCTGCCGGAGTCTTGCGGAGTATGCTTCAGCGGACGGACGAGTGGGCCTACCGGATCCCCTTCGCCATCCAGTGGATATGGCCGGTGCCACTGCTCATAGGCATCTTCTTCGCTCCCGAGTCTCCATGGTGGTTGGTCAGAAAAGGTCGACGCGAGGATGCCCGGAAAGCCCTGCTGCGACTGACGAGCTCCACGGCAGATGCAGATTTCGACGTCGATCAAACCATCGCCATGATGGTGCACACCGACGAGCTGGAAAAGGAGCTGACTAGCGGAACGTCCTATTGGGACTGCTTCAAGGGTCTCGATCTGCGTCGCACGGAGATCACCTGCGTAACCTGGGCGATCCAGAACCTCTGTGGAGCGGCATTCATGGGCTACTCGACGTACTTTTACGAACAGGCCGGCCTGTCAGTGCAGTATTCGTTCGACATGTCCATGTCTCTGTACACGGTTGCCATGATCGGCGTCTTCGTCTCGTGGTTCCTGATGGCCAGGTTTGGACGCCGGACCCTGTACCTCGCTGGCCTGGTGATGATGTTCCTGTTGCTCCTGATCATCGGGTTCGTTGCACTCGCCCCGAACAAAAACTCCGGCTGGGTAATCGGATCTCTTCTGCTCGTGTACACGTTATTTTACGACTTCACCGTCGGAACCGTGGCATTCTCCATCGTCGCCGAGATCCCATCCAGCCGGTTGCGGACGAAGACGATCGTCCTGGGCCGAAACCTGTACAACGTCATCGGGATCATCAACGGCGTCATCACCCCTTACATGCTCAATCCATCCGCATGGAACTGGAAAGGAAAGGCCGGTTTCTTTTGGGCGGGGATGTGCTTCTTGTGCCTCATCTGGACGTTCTTCCGCCTTCCGGAACCAAAAGGCAGGACATTTGAAGAGCTGGATATTCTGTTCGAGCGGAAAATCAGCGCGAGGAAGTTTAAGGAGACTGAGGTCGATCTGTTCGAGTCTGAGCAGCGGGAGAAAGAGCCATAAACTCGGCCGTTTCTAGACGGCGGCTGCTGGAACATGACATTGTAGGCCGGTTTTCTGGTTGGAGGAAATTGCTGTAGAGAAGTATAGCTGGTATTACTGCATTCTTCAAGTGGTATACCATCGCTATTGACTTCGGCTTAGCATGAAGAAAACATGACTGACGATGATTCCTTAAAAAACACTACTTGAATAGGATTACAGAATACCAAACATTCAAAACACGTCAGAATATAGTCATTATCGCCTAAAAAAAAGATTGATCTAAGATCTTCTCATTAGTTAGCATATTGTCACTCAGGATTTCAGGTAGGGTTGGAGTTAGAAGTACAAACATATTTCTCCCAACGCTAGAGGTTGTTATCTGTCAAGGTTTGAAGACGTTCACATTGACTGGCAACGACCTAGCACTGTAAGAAACATGGGAGAGTCCACAGTAAAGGTAGGCTGTTTATAAGCCAAAATCGTCCCAAATTCGGCAGATGGATTTGCATCACCTTCATTAGTCCGCGTTGTGACCAGTCACAACCAGATCGCTAAGTCAATGCCGACAGAATCCTTCTTCCACCATCTGCCAGAATTCTTGAAGCTCGTCCTCGACTCGAGGCCCTCCAACCGCAAAACGCTTGGAGATGCACCATAAGTGAAACCTATGATATTACCCAAGTCCCATCCGTCGTAGTGGAGTCCGTTTGTGTTCCAGAGCAATCTTTCGCGGGCACCATAGACAACTAGGTCGGCACCTGCATTGCGAAGTTCCTAAGCCCACAGCTGGAGAGATAAATGCGTGTCGTACCTGTCCTGGTCGTGCATATACGGGTGAGACCTCTTGTGACGACCTCGATGGCGCGGCCGCCACCTGGTCCAAACGTAGAGCAGCCATACTTTCAGAAACCCGAGTAATGCGATTTCGTCGTCTCGGGTCGTGTCGCGTCTGATGTTCTTCAGATGGATACCGCATTCCACCAATTTGACCAGCAATTTGCGGTACCCTTCCACCTCGTCTGTACTCCACCAGGCGCATTCGCGAGACCGTACGCGATAATCAAGAGGATCCGTAAGCCTGTCGCATCATCTACGGACAGCGGTGCCACTTCGGTAGGGGCAAGACAGTTGTGAGGATCTCTGGAGGGGGATGATAAAGATCGTAAATGGACGAAAGGCATTCCCACAGAACAAGCCGTTGAGACAAATCCCGTAGGTCAATGGTGGACAAATTGTTTGTAACATCCTTTGCAGGATCGCTGTCACTGTGATATGTTCGAAATCCTGAGGGGTCCCAATAAATGCATCCTCAGTTTCCGATATGAGCTCCAGGCTCGTTTCTACCGTGCGTTCGCGCTCGGCTGTTTCCAACCGCTCGAAATTCATAACAAACAGCCGCCCTGTACAGACTCGAACGGGCGTCCTAATTGCTGCATCAGCCGTTGAGCCTATATGGCCTGTCGAAAAGGATGTACATACTGAGATTGATTATCTTCAGCATATGGGTCTGCACCTTCATCTAGCAGGAAGAGACACATGGCCTTCATGCCATACAGAGCAGCGTACTGAGAAAATCGCAAAAACATCACCAACTTTAGCAATCTTGTCGCACCAACACATTTCAACAAGTTTGTCGACGCAACTTACATGCAAGGGCGTCCACCCCTTCTTGTCGCAGTCAAAGACCGACCCCTGTCTGTACTTCAGAAGGTTCTGCATTGCAGCGATATCCCCTGTGGCGGCGTACTCGAAGATGGGAGAAACTCGGGAAATGATATTATGCGTCTTGATCCGAAGAGTCCACTCTGTCTGAGCCCTCGCGGCATAAAATTCCCACACTCGACCAGTCAGCCAAACTGGCAACGCCAGACGGAATATAGGAGGTCCCTTTTTGGCCCAACTCTTGGACGAACCCCTTCTCCTACGAATTTCCTCTCCGTCAGACAATGTAGAAGCACAAGAAGACTCAGATAATGCGACTGTATCAGAGGATTCTGGAAAACATTCTGGAAGCGGTTTCGTTTGGTGTTTCTGTTCATCAACATAATGCTTTAGAGACTCCAAAAGTGATCCTTGAGCCAAGCTACACGAGAAAAGAAAAAAAAAATAGTCAGCATCAATAGATTATTTAATACATGTGAGTTTCACTTGGGGGTAAAGCAATGAAACTGACCAATGTGCAAGCAGCAGCGTTAACTTGGTCCGCTCCAGTCGCTTCACACTTATCCAGATCATCCTTCTTCAGAACAAATGCGATGGAACCAAGGATCTTTTTTTCTCTGAGCCGTTTCTGAAGGTGATTGAGAGTCGTGGAGAGCGCAGTCGCCGCTTCAGAACACTGTCGCTCGCAATGGTTGGCGATCTCCTTGCGGAGGAGCATCGGTTCACGCTGCATATCCAACAGCACCTCGTTGAGCATGTGCATCTCGCTGAGAAGCGAAATGAGCTCCTCTGGAGCTGCCTTGACCGATTTGAGGAAGCTTTGGAGGGCCACAATCTTCTCTGAGACTTGGATGGCGAGCGAGGCAACGCCCACGCCAGTGCCTACTACTCCTATAACATCAGCCATCGACCAGACCTGCACGGGTTGACTTTGATTCTCTCTCTCTTCCCTATATCAGGAGAATTCCAAGCGGATGTGGACGAGGCTCCCTCAAACTCTCGAGAAAGACAAGGGTTGGACCTGAATGCTGTCGACAGCAGACTGTTTGGTCAAAGTGGGCGACGCCATCGAGTCCCTGAGGCTGGCCCTAAAATTGATGGAATGATAGGAAGTAGTTTGTTGCCATTGTGACACAATGGCCCTTGACATTGCCTTCCTGGGAACGTTGTTAGATCGTCGGTCACTTAGACGCTTGAAGAACGAGGGGAAACGAGGGAGGAGTCGCAGACAAAGTACGTACATTTTCATATCCGATCATGCAGAATTGACATCTGTTGTAACCAAGCAGCCAACTGCCATCTGCCAACCTGCCCAAACCTCCTTTGTACAGTATTGTCATATCCCGAGCGGAGACATGAAACAGATGCCAACCCATGATGAAAAGAAAACTGAAAACGAAGCAAAAGCCGGCGGATGTGATGCCTGATTGATTGATCTTTCTAGGAGATGACGAAGGTGGAAGGAGTACTCCATGCCATAGGCACATAACGAGTATTACAAGGAATATAGATAGGTAGGTACCTAGGTAGGAAGTCCGCCTGGAAAGGAGATAAAAATAATATATATATATATATATATATAGCAGGGATAACTCTCCAGCGATGAGCTCGCGCCTCAAAGCGGTGCTGGGTCTAGGAGTCCATATATTTTTGCCTAATTGCATGGATGAAGCCAAGATGAGCTCCTTATAATCAAATCGACTTCTCTTTCTGCTTCAACCATGATATTGAATGCTTCCCCTGATACCTATCATTACAAGGTAAGCAATAAGTCATTAATAAAAAAAATGTCCTTGAGTCCTTTGCAATTCTACCCATCTTACAAGAATAAATGACAAAGCCATCAATTATGAGCTGGTTTACTATAAAATAATCAAAAAAACAACAACTATTCGCCAATATTAGCAGGGATTGCTAAGGTCCCCTTAGTCCCTGGCATAGACCAGGCCGTTTTTTTCCCCCTTTTTTCCGGCTCAGCAAGCCTCGAGAAATCATGTTTGACGACATGGAGTGGAAGTCTTTTCTTCCATTTTATACTATAGAGCGTTTTTTTTTTCAGTCTGAGACTATGCACGGGAAGCCTTTTCTCCCAGCGAGATTACTCACATATGTAATGTATGTACATACCTCTCGTTACCATCACCAAGAGGGAACATGACCTAACTCCCTCCTCAGAGGGAGGGAGAATGGCATATCAACTCAACGAGGCAAGCAAAGTCATTCATTAGCATTCCTAGAAGCTCAACCAACTCCAAATTCTCCGTGCCTTTATTTAAAATAAACGGGTTATATATATCGTGACGTTCACAGCGGGATGATGGACTTTTTTTTTTCTTTGCAGCTGATTGCGTTGGCGAAGTTGCTCTAACTCGGACTGTCAAATACATGGATTGTAATACCTCCTCGTGCTGTCCCTTGGTAGTAGCATAGATGCAGTGTGCTTGCTCGCCAACTAAGGATAGCCCAGCCGGGTCCAGACTCCAGAGCAGTTTACTAAGGTAGATTTGATCCATGGATAGCACACTCAATTAGAAAAAAACTCAAAAAACTCAAAAAAGGGGATCCGATCCATGGACCATGGTACTGGGTTAGGTACCAAATGATCCAGGTAGGCGGGGCGAAGTTTAAGGTAAGACAAAACAAGCAACAGACAAACATTGGAAACAAGCGAGCGAGAGTGAGCTAGCGCATTCCATTTTCATTTTCATTTTTTTATTTAACTAAATCACCGTCACTACCAGGCGTACAGACAGATAGCTATCATTCATAGATACATGTACTGTAGTTACTGTTAGTTACATCGAACGCCACAAGCCATTTGAGATGCTCCTCACATCCTCAGTCAGGCTTTTTGTTTGTTTTTTGAGACATGCTAGTACATCACATCACATCACATCACATCACATCAATCAAATCACCTTTTCATTTCATTGCACACTTCCATGGACCCATGGCAAGGCTCAAGACCAGGTATAGATAGATGGATAGATAGATAGATAGATAGATAGATAGATAGATAGCAGCAGGTCAGGTCATTTCTGGACCTCCTCCTTTTTCTTTCAAGAACTGTTCTGTTGACCAAAGAAAGCAGAAAAGAAGAGAAGGGTTAGAAAAAGACCAGTCATAGATGGAAAACAAGGGGATAGGTGAGAAGAAGAAGATTGGGTATCAGAAGAAAGAAAGAAAGAAGACATTGACAGAATCGAGAAGAAACAAGAAAAGAAAAGAAAAAAGAAAAAATTTTTCGAAGCTGCTTCTGGATTCGCTGTTTTTTGTTCTAGTGTACGTGATTGTAAAATAACACGATGGGGGTACAAAAATAGGCGGGCGAAAGTAGGCCCTGCCGACCGTCTTCGGTTTGGATGTGTGTGGAAGGGGGAGACGGAATAGGAGAGGTAGAAAAGGTGAAAGAGCAAGAGTGAGCTGGGCGGTGAGTGTGGTGAGTGTGTGAGTTGAGTATACATCAGTAAGCTCTTTCACTCTATTTTTCCCATGTCATCAAGTTTCGAAAGAAGAGACAGACAGAGCCCCTCCCATAACCCCAACCAACCATTCATCCACGCCGTTCACGGTATATCCTCTATCAAATCAAACAAATGCCAACCCGTTCAACGGATGGGCATGACCAAAGCTCATCCAAAAAGAAGAAGAAGAAGAAGAAGAAGAAAAATCGAAGACCAAATGACGAATCATCAAGTCAGGTGTCATCAACTAGCATCATGAATCACATAGGCGAAGGTATAATAAATAGAGATAAAAAAAAACAATCGACATCATCTCCCCATGTGAAAAGAACAAAAACGCCCAGTTCATGCAGTCATCAACAATTGGGATACAGGGTCACAGGAAAACACGGGATATTTGCAAAGACAGAGGAAGAGCATTTTCATCGACAGGTCGACAGGTCAAGGGCTCAGTTCAGCACAGATGTCATCCGTGGTATCCATGCCGAATCCGGCCATGTCCACAGAGTGCAATGACCCCGGCCCGCGGCCGAGGGACAGCTCCGACGCCGCATAGTCATGCTTGAGCCGCTCGTGGGGGCCGAAAAACGGTCGGCTTTCCTCGTTCGGCGTTGTCCCATCCCCTGCGACCCATGGACCGTGCTGCCAGAAGCGTGTGTTGGCCTGCTGATCGCCAAAGAGGTCATGGTGGTCATGCAGGTGCCGGGGTATGATGGAGGAATCGTGATCCCCATTGCTGGTAAAATCGTTCGGCGACGGGTATCCCAGATGTGCCCGGCTAAAGCTGGAGGCCGGCGAGTCGGCATGCAGCGGCAGGTCCAGCCCGGACATGGGCATGGGCATGTCCTCGACGGTGGTGATGTCGATGGTCGGATTCTCCGTCCT
>NW_027192392.1:265666-271204 GCF_041956645.1 Rasamsonia byssochlamydoides | reverse complement strand
AACGAGCCGAAAGTTGGACGTCGAGCTCTGCCGGCTGTGGCTGGCGGCCCGCTCCGCGATCCGCTGCCGCACAAAGCTGCCACAGGCCTTCACAATCTTCTCCTGATCCTCCGGCGACAACGAGGTAAAATAATCGTTGGCGAGTGATTCCTTCGGTCGGGGCTCATCCTGAGGGAGATTGTACTCTTTCTTGACCCAATCCGCAAGTCCAAACGGGGACTCGTACGGCGATCGGTAGACGGTCGGGGTCTGCGCACGCTGTTGCTCGAGATACGCATACTTCCCCATAAACCGGCCCCCCGAATAATTGCTGCTGCGATCGAACGGCTCCTGCTTGATGTAGTTGGGCTCTCGTTTGGGGATGACATCGAGTTGGTCGCGATGGCTGATGAGGGAGAACCGCAGCATCTGCAGGAGGCGGGTGACCTCCTCCGACCGCATGTTGAGCGGCTGCAGCGGCAGCAAGGTGCCATCCTGCGCCTTGGGCTGGACTCGCTGCTGAGCCATGGCCAGTTCCAGCTTCTCCATGCCGTTGGGAGGGGGCACGGAGCCCATTGGACCCAACAGTGTCTCGACGACCAGCTCGGGGCTGACGATGGTGTACCCGGCGAAGACGTTGGCATGGTCGGTGATCTGGGCCAGCCGGCGGCGGGCGATCAGCTCGCGGACGCCGGCGAAGGTGTTGGTCGGAAGGTCGGGCTGGGATTTGGAGAAGGCAGCATAGGAGGGACGCGCAGCAGCATGGGTATGGGTATGAGTATTGGAATTGGCGTTTGCAGTGGCATTTGGCAGCGGTCGGTAGGCAGGAGTCATTGCAGTGTTTGGGAGGCGGCGCTGCAATGGCAGAGGAGGGCGAGGGAGCATTGAGTTTGGAGGGGCATTGAGGTGGTGGGGGTAGGCCGAGGAGGGGAAGCGGCCCGCGGCGAGGGCGCTAAGGGACTTAACGCTGTCCAGGAAATTCGCCCGCGGATTGTGGACCGCAACACTAGGGTTGTGCGTATACTGAGCCCTACACTCGGTCGACGACTCGCCCAAATAATACCAGATCTGCTCCGGCTTGCTCAGGTCGACGGCCGTCTGGGGCGCCGCCGTCAGCAGCTCCACTGTCTCGAACTCGGCCCACTGGAAGGGCGCGTTCGCGTCGCAGAAGGGGGTGCCCGGCACCGGCACCGTCGACGACACGTCCTGGCGCGTCTCTGCCTTCCGTGCCAGGTGGGCTGGCAAGGGCTTCGTGCCTGGAGGCAGAGGAGGAAAGCTGGTCTTGCGGACGATGAGCAGCCACCGGTACGGCAGTTCGATGACATCGCCTCGAGGAAGGACCTTGAGCAGTAATGTCCGCTCCGCAGGTCGATTCTCAAGCACGATGGCACCGTTGATCTCCTTGTCCGCCTGGAACTGCACCAAGTCGCCCGCGGACAGTTTTTCGGCAGCCTCGAGTAGCTTGCGGTCATCCTCCGCTGCTTCTCCAGCACCCAACGACGGTCTCTTCTGTCGGTGGAATTTGCATTTCAAGTCGACACTGGGGACAGAATACTGACCGCCATCGTCGGCCGTGACCGCCACGGATCCAACCTCGACTTGCACCCCAGCCAGGAGAGCACAGGTCGGGTGGTACGCTCTGGTGCACTTTCCAAAGTTGCATTGAAAGCATGCACCCCGCACTTCGCGACAGTACAGACACTTGAGACCGAGGCGGGCCTTGGGGATCTTGTCGATGTCACACACGACCTCTCTGCCGGACTCATCGCGAAGAATGGAGGTTTCCTCAATGTACATGGCACAACGCCGGTGGGCATAAGATTTGCCATCCTCGGTGGGAAGCAAATCCTCGTAGTCCAGATCATTCGGACAAAGGACACACGGAATCTTACGGATGGCGCCACTCTGCACCCGGGCGCGCTTCGGCCTGGGCTCGTCGCCCTCACGTTTGCGTTTCCTGACACGGGTGGCGGTCTTCTCCGGCACGCTACGGGGGGGAGTGAGGAGGTCCGAGGCGCCTTCGAGCTGATCGAGATCACTCTCAAGCTCATCGTCGTAATCATAGTATTCCGGCGTCGGCTCTCCGCGCAACTTCCGTTCGATCTCCCCCACATCGATCCAGACGCTGTCTGCCTCACAGTTACATTTCTTCGCGATACGACCGTAGTCCAACCACTTTTCGGTGGCAAAGTTGACCGACTCCGCGCAGTTGTAGCCCAGGTTGTACCCAGAGTGATACCCATAGGGGTAAGTGATTACGAATTCCCCTTCGTAGTGCACCAATTTGTTGACGGTGATGCCGAACTGAGATTTCAACACGCTCGGGGAGATCAAGTACGTCTTGTGACGGAGGAACTGGTCGCAATTCTTCGCGTCGCTTGGCCAGATACCTATCAAAACAGTCAGCCTAGCCGATGGGATGTTTTAAAGTCCTCATTCACATGACATACTCCGCATGGCAGCCTCGAACCGAGGAGCGTCCTCCTGGGAAATGCTGTACCACTGCTTGGGGGCACCAAAGTGGATGTAGTTGATACTATACAGGTCGACATCTTCCAGATGCCACGCGAACGTGGCCTTCCACATGCCCAGGTACAGGTAGGCTGTGTTGACCCCGGGCACTTTCTGGCCCAACACGTCCAGCAAATTGGGCAGCTTGGCGACATTCCACGATGTGGTCCTGTCATCGAAAAGCGAACCAGGCATGTCCGCGCCGTACATGGGGTTGTTGAACATCAACGACTTCCAGTAGGCGGTTTCCAATTCTTCGCACCGTTCGATGGTATATTCATCGCTGTCCTGAAGGCGATAATCAAAGTCCTTGAAGGCTTCCTCATCAATATGATCGAGCGCCTCGCCCCGGTTATGTTTCCTCCTCGACGACACCGACTTGGGCTGTCTTCCCTTTGGCTTGGCGGCCGGGAGGGACTCTCCATCGCTTAGGTCCTCCGTTTTGGTCTCGACGGGGTTCGATTCAGGGGACACCGGTGTTGGGGGTCCCTCGAGCTTGGACTTTTCAGAGCCATCCTCCGCAGGCGGTTCCTCCTTGATCTTGATCTGATTCGATCGTTTCGGGGGCCTTCCGGGGCCACGTTTCTGGGAATTCGATCGAGTTGGATTAGTTTTCGGGGCAGCAGAGCGAACCGGCTTCTCTTGGTTTCGCCGTCTCTCTCCTCTTCGAGCGGGTGGCTGGTGACTGCTCTCCTCACACAAAGCCTTCCATTGAGGGAGATTGTACGTTCTCTGTTTCTCGATGTTCGCCTGAGTGTAGGTCCCGTGCGCGCCATGGAATTCTTGCATGATCGGGTTCTTGACTCGGATCGTTTTGACGGCTTCATCCAGCGGAGGGAGGGATTCCGTCCTACAAATTGTACATCAGCCAACAGTCCTAATCAGGCTGACACAAGCCGACAAGAGCGTATCGCGTGTCCACTTGAGGGTGCGATAACTCTCTTGATAGCTGTTTCCAGTCGATCGCAAGCAAGCCGAAGAGCAATTGCTGCTTTCTCGAAAAGGTGGAGTAGAAAGAAAGAAGGAGCCAAGGTATGCTCACCATTCCTTGGGCGGAATGACCTTCACTATGCCCGACTTCATCCCGTACTTGTCAATCTTGTGAATAAAGGACTGGAAATCGCGGAACTGGTCCATAGTCTAGATATCACCGTTTCGCCCCGAGTCAGCGGTGGATTCTCGCCTTATCACAGCGATGGTCCTGGTGGCCATCACTCACCGGCTTGAAAACGGGGATCTTTCCACCGCCCCAGTAATGGTCCGGCACAATCTCCTCCTCCGCAGCGGTCGCGGCGGCATTAGCATCCAACTCGAGGTCCGAAAGCTCGGACGGAACGCCTTCGAGAGCATCCTTCTTGCCGTCGGCGCTGTTGGGAGGAGTGATGGAGGTGGCATCGGTCTCGTGAGGACCGCTCGGAAGAGGATCGAAGGCCGGCTGCTCGAGCGCAGTGGCCATCGTGGGGATGAGGATGGATGATGGAGCTGGTTGCTGCTCCGTACAGAATGGTTGCCGTCGGACTTTTTGCGACCGCTGATCGACGGCGGTTGAGGTGATTCCCAGCGGTCGGGGAAGGGAAGGGAGGTGGCTTGGCGACTCGCTCTGGCAGGCAACCGGACGCAACGGGGAATGGGGATGTCAGGATTTCGATGGCGACCTGGTTCAATGGATAGCTTTAGTGACAGCACAAGAGAAATATCTATATCGCCAGCGAGGATAGCCCCTCTCGAGGAAGATGGTGTTGCGGCGAGAGGGGTGGCCACTAGTGTTAGCAGCCGTAGCGGTAGGTTGGAGTAGGTAGATTTGCAGCAAGCAAGCGCTGCAGGCGGCGGGCGGTACGTTAGTTCGAGGCAGTACGGAGTAGCAGGAGGCCAATGCAGTTCGCAGGCCCCCGGAGTGGACCAGCAAGGACTGCCTAAAGGGACCAGCAGCGCTGTGGCAGGCTCGCTCGCAGCACTGGGGCGCGGTCTGCAGTGTTGAGAGGATTGGGGAAGGGGACAGCTCGGACAGGCGATGGGTCTAGGCGACTCCCTTGGGCGTCTGGTGGCACCTTCAGGCAGGCACCACTGACCAAGTTTACTCTGGAGGGAACACCTGCGTGCGGGAGAGCTGGAAGCCTGAGAGCCTGGGGGAGCTTCAGGCAGAGAAGCTCCGTGACTCAGACCGAGTCTGAGGACAACTCGGATGCACGGCTCTGAGCACGCTAAACCCGATCAGGCTGACGACGATCGCAGGAAACGGCATCCGATGTCGGGAAAGGGGGAAACAGGAGAGATACCTCGTGGTGTCCAATTCACCCAGAGAAAGGAAACGAGAGATCGAATACTTACTTGATGAATTGATCCGTGATACCAGCAGGTAAAGATGGGGAATCGATGATGTACAATACAATCTCGAGGAACAGACGTAAAAGACGTCGACGGGGAAGCAACAGGCAAGGCGTCACTGGCACGGAGAGCTAATCAGGTCCCTTTTCGGCTAAGCTGGGTGCAGTGATCACGTGACCAGAGTGACCATCCACTTGCAAGTTGCAACTGATTGGGAGAACCCATGGAAAGGTGGAACTCAAGTGGAATGACAATGGATTCAGATGGTGGCCTGACAAAGAAGACAATTCCGCTGTTATTCAATGTTATTATGTTGATTATATTTATTATTTATCATTGTTATTCCTACAAACAAGCCATACAAACTAGTTCTTTGACTAGGATGGATACAAGATTAATAATCACCTCAGTCTCAGATGTGGTTAGATATTGCCTTCGTATGCTTTAACTCAGTAGATGAATTATCGATGGTGTTGAGCGTATGTACAGACCATTGGGCATCCCAATGATCCCATCTGAAGTCCACATACAAGCTAGATACTAGCGCAGCAGCTTCCAAGTTCTAAAAATTGAACCATCTCGAACAGACTGCACTAAATTGAATTTGCGCATACCCACCAACGCCGGGTGTGGTCTGACAACAGGCGTTATTCGGTGCAAAGATGCTGCATCAATCCGGCCGAAACTGCAGACAGCCGGCGCTGGCCGCGCCGACGTGACTAA
>NW_027192392.1:150555-265642 GCF_041956645.1 Rasamsonia byssochlamydoides | reverse complement strand
TGGAGTCGGGGGAGGGGGGGGGGAGCCTGGAACCAACCAGGAGGCGGGATCGCCCTTGTTGGTGGTTGAGGTGACTCGAGCGGCCCATCATATCCGATCGAGCTCGTGGGTCCTGTTGGCAGTGCACAGGAGACTTCAAAGTTAAGCAAGGTGAGGACTTGAGGTCCTTGCTTCTGCCCAATGCTGCCGGCGGCAATCCAGCCATGACAGCCCCCCCGTGCTAACCAATGGCAACTGCCAACCCCCCACCAGCGCTTTAGTTGCATTCTGCTTGCATCAGCGTGATCGACGGTCGACCACGGCTGAAGGAGTCGACCTCGACGGCTGGAAGGCGTTTTTTCGGCGGAGAAAAGAAAAGAGAGAAAGAGGACGGAAACAATGGGTCGTAGAGGCACAGAGAGAACGAATCACTTTCGCAATCTCCACGCCATTATTAGCCTACTGCACGATATCTACTTCGTATAGTAGACTACTAATAATATGGACGTGTCGTCATATCAGGATTCTGACATGATGACCGGGTGATCAGCATTCCGTACCGTAGATCGAAGAACAGGGATAATGCACTGCTGTGAGATCTCAGGCTCTCAACCCCTGTCATGGCCGCTGCATGACATCCGCAGGCCCTGACAGGAGGACGAGGAGAACCACCTCCCATTAACTTAGATCCAGTACTGCGACTGCGGTTGAGTAACGGTGATGAATACGGGAGAATAATAGATCGGAGGTAGACAAACATATTATTGACAGTCAAGATAAGATAACATCCCCGCTGCACACAGCAAACGATTATCGCTCGCAGGAGACAGATGACGCCAGGTATCGATCGGCAGCGCCCCACAACAGTCATCTGTGCGCAGAATCTTATCGTATTGATACATTTCTTGATTTCCTGGATATAATAATATCTTTCGAAGAGAATGATCATGTTACGACCGTACCAAGCACAATATTTCATTGTCCGACACGCTGTCGGCTGGTAGAACGATATACAACAGGCAAAATATATTCAGACGTTGAATCCAAAGCATGTGCATTCCTGGTATCGACGGGTATTTGACGGAAAAGGCATGATTGGCAATCGGAGGGAACAAAAAAGAGGGGCAAAAGGGGGAATCTTCGAATGTAGGCATGACGCTTTGGCCTATATACAATTGACAGGTGAAGAACAGGTATCAATACACGGTCAACGGCCGTTGTGGATAGAATCCGAGGGTGTTAGTATTCGGCAAGTCGAAGCTTCTTTCCGACTGGACGTCGCCTGGCAGGCTTGTCGCCTCCGCGCTCCCGATCGGCCTGCACGCCCTTGAGCGCGTGCAGCAGCATCCCCGCATCGAAGAATCCATCTGGTGGAGGGTCAGTGGCACGCATCAAACGACATAAATAGAAATGGCAGGTGTGTCACTTACATCCACCCATCCCATCATCCTCCACCTCTCCGCTGTCCGTCGTTGGCGTTTCCGTACCCCGTTGACCACTGGTGTCATGACGGATGAGACGGCCCCGGCGATGCTCTCCTCTCTCAGACATCATTTCCATTTCCCTCGCTCGACTGGTCCGTGGACTCATGGTCTTGCGGCTCGTGGCCCGCAGGAGCTTCCGGATCTCCAGCAGGTACGATTCCAGCGTATCCATCAACCGGGCCGTCTGGCGGTGTTTGGACGACGCGCAAATCGAAATGGAGTCTTCCTTGATGATGTAGCCAATCCCAAAGCCGTCACCGGATGTGGGACCGAATCCAAAGTGCCGCAGAGATGGATTGCCGCAATTTGACGTGGACAGGATTGTGTTATTGAGCTTGTCCCAACCCGGATCACTGAAGATGGCCGGTGTGGTCGGCATCGGTCGCAGGCGCGCGTTGCTGTAGCTATTGGAAGAAAGCCCATCTTCTGACGAAGTGGACGAGCGCCTGGGGGAGTCGACATTCGAAAGATTCTCGGCGGGACTGGAGTAGCCGTTGGAACTGGTTTCGGCGCTGCCGTTGACACTGCCATTGACACTGCCATTGACGCTGCCATTGACGCTGCCGTTGCCCCAGGCCTCTTCATCGAAGGACCGTTGCCAGACACAATACAGGGCATAAAGATGGCGATCCTGACCAAGACCCTTGGCACACTCCTTCGTGATAGCAACGTGCCGTTCCGTGGCCTTCCTCAGCGCCGCGACCTTCTGCTCAGGGGGATTGTCGCCCCAGAATGTCTTAACGAATTCTACTGCCTCCTTGGTGACCGTACGGATGGCCTCTGTGCGACCGTGGAGGTACATCTTCGTCATGGCTGGCTCATAGGTATTTTCGACGCGGCCATACAGCCCATAATATGCGGCTTGGAAGGCCATTTGCACAAAGGCATCCGGCGAGAATCCCATGGAAGTGATGAAGTGCTTTCCGTACCCGGAGAAGTCGAGAACCTGGAATTCATGTTGCTGAAGAAGGTCCGCGAGGTGGGATTCGGCGAATCGAAGAGCGATACTAAGCTCCGGGGTCATATCCCACTGCAGTTTGCGGGGAGTCGTGCTGACGTTGCCAAAGCTTCGAGGATCTCGTTTGGCAGGGTCCGGGCTGGTGGACGCCCACAGGGTGGGTGCCTGGCCATTGATGGTTCTGGCATACCGAAGGATCGTATCCGTGTAGACGTCGCTGGCAAAGCGCAGCACCGTGTGACCATCCACGCCAGTGTGCTCGAAGTTGATGCCGGCACTGCCATTCTGGCAGACAATGATCTGAAGCTTATCATACCACCGATTGATGCAGGTTCCAATCTGCACGCCCCGCACAATCTCACTCGTGCCGCACAACATGTTGGCACACAGATCCGCCGTGCTGGAAGGTTCCATGTGGTCCAGACATAACACGAAAATAGCGCCATCGACGATTTGAAGGCAATCCGCGTTATTTGAGCCCTCCTCTTTGGTGAGAAGTTCTCTCAAGCCTGACCACACCTTTCGGTTCTCCGTGCTCAGAATACCCAGAGCCCCTTTGGCCGCTTCCTGGATCGGCGTCTGCTGGGCGTCTTCAATAATAGACTGCAGATTCAACGCCACATCCTTCTCGGTCATGATCAGGTCGTTATTGTCGTCCAGTACATCGAACCAATAGAACTGTCCCCGACATAAGACCACGATGTGTTTTGCATTCATGTTTTGAGCGATGATGCAGCCATTCTCCGTGGGAACCCGGGCCGTACCAAACAGTCGGGAGTACTGAAACATGCAAAGCGGGTTACCCCGGACAGTGTCAGGCGGCAGTTCCTCTCGTCTGACAGCTCGGACAAAGGACAGCGCGGAGACTACGAGCGATGCAGCTCGAGTCACCTGGTTGTTTCTCGCGGGGGTTGGATCATCCTCCAGCAAGAAAAACGGATTGAGGTTCAAAACGACGGCTAGCCTCCGGTTAAGACCTCTGTTTGACAAGCAAGCGAGAAAGGACGGACTTACAGTTGTCGAAATTCAAGTAGGAATCATACCCTTTGGGGAACGTCAGCCGTGATGCTCGATTGCCTCCATGAAAAAAAGGGATGATGCCACCTACAGAATTGCTCGATGTAGCTCGTCTTTGACGAGGCATACTTCTTCAATTTTTCCTGGAGTTCTGGGCCATCTGACTTCAGAAATTCTTGTACCGCCGCTTTTGTCTCCTCATGTTCTCTCGGGGTCTGCAAGGGATACAGAGCCTCCAGATACTTCTGGCAAGTACTCTCGAGATCTGGGATGGGGAGCTTGGGAAGCGAATCTTGGTTGGCAAAGGTGATGCCTTTCTTGGTAGTCGAGCTGTGACCGCCTGCGGCATCCGTATGACTCCGGTGGTCGGGATCCGTGGGGGCCGTGCCATTGGGGTTCGACATATCAGCCTCAGAAGCGCGTCGAAGCCTGGATGGCAGAATTGCGTCGCCTGGCGGCTTGGACATGTTGAGGGCACGGACTGCGAGAGAAGAGTAAGACATGGTTCCAACAGACTCAATGAAACGTGATCAATATCAAGCGTATCGACAAGCAAGAAACGTAGGTATGGACAAGAGACGCAAAGCGCTGCGGTAGAAATAGTGGCAGTCTTGTTGACAGTAAGGCGGCATGGATAGAGATCAATCACATGATAATTTGGAGTCGGAACAAAAGAAAATGGACCACGGAGAGAGAGATTGGTGAGTATACAGATACGGGGAAAGAAAGGGAAGACCACGAAAGCACGGGGATATATAAGGGAACAGGCCACCGGTGCTGAACTGCAACCCCGCCGTCTGGGGAGCCGCGGAGCCACGCGGAGAGGTTTCAGCCTGACAGAGGGAGAGGGATTTCTGTTCAGTATGATAAGAAACAATATGCTTACACTTACAATGATCGTTAATCCGCTTAGATCGGATCGAAAGGTGGACCTCCTGCAGGTCGCTGGCGTCGGTGGCCGGCGTGGAGTCGATCGGAGCAACGGAGATGACTGACTACTTAGCCGTAGTAGCCAAACAAACCCCTACCTAGGCGTCTAAGCACCTATATGCTCGGCCAGACAGAGCACGAGGGAAGACCGGTACAGCTGCGGTCCAGCGGAGGAAATTGTTAGGTCGTCACACTATTCGAGCTGGATCGATTTTCCGCCCGAGGCGAGTTTCTTCCGATTCGGGAAAGATGAAGTGATGACGTGATGAGAAATAATAGATAAAGAAATGGCGACCACACGTGCCCTGCCTGGGGGCTATAATGCAGGGGATGTCGTTCGGAGATGCCGTCAGTGATTATTCAGAGAGACGGGGGGAAGCCTGCAAAGACTGGCTATTGAAGACGGCAGGTCGCAGCCCTTGACGTCTGTCCGGTAATAGCCAGCTCCGGAAACTAGGAAGCTCGACGTAACCTATTATATTAATATATTAGTTCTGGATGGAGGGATATTCCCCCGCCAAGTGGTCCACAGTCGAACGATCTATACGGAGTATGTACGGAGTACTCCGTACGTGGTACTCCAGGTACTCCAGAATGTTTATGACTGAAAGGCTCCTCTATCCAGAGAGTGGCAATATCGAACGCTGACAAAGGGAATGAATGGAATGAACCTTGGAATGGATGGGTGGTGGTGGTGCTGGGTCGTGATGCAGGCGGGGACGTGCCCGTTGGTTCTTTCTTCGAAGCTTCTCCATGACGTTCGGGCGAAGGGAGATCGACCGGGGGCCCCGCAGTTAGTCACGTGATATCCCCGTGGCAACCGTGGACCTTGGGATCTTACCTAAGGGTCAATGGAGAATGGATCCATTCCACCAGGTTCGCATAACCGGGGGAGTCCCATTGGGCACGAACAAACAGATAAGAGATCAGATTCCGGAAGACCTCGTATCTTATTCGGCATCTCGGCTTTTTGACTGCATCCACCGATCACCTCCGTCAGTATTCAATGGGCTTGATTTCAGACGAGAGACGTGGTTGATGTTGTTTGTTGGAGGTTGATGAACATCCCAATTTTGTGACAACAGGTGACCTAATGGCTAGAATCCGGCCACATACCTTCATAGGAGAAGAAATCCACCCACTGAACGAGAGGCAAGGTCACGTAAATCGCCCTTAGCTTAACAACCCATAATATCAGCTACGATTGGCCGACCATCACAAGTCCTCAGCATATGTACTGTGTCGTCTTTGGAAGTATGTGTGCATATCTATCCAGTTTTTTTCGTTTAATCGATTTTTTCGACATGAGAAGTACTGCCCTTGTCAAGTTGATAGCGACAAGGTAGAAAATAAAAAAACATGACGATACAGTAGATATGAAATGTGTTCAGAGTACTTAGGTGCAGGAGTGATTGTAGGAAATAAGTTCCGTTACTGAACCAGGCTGCAACGTCTGCTGTCGAAGACCTCTAGGCACTACCACAAGGACAGAAAAGAGACAATGGGGAAAAGAAGTGCAATGAATAAATCGAATCCATCCGTGGCTTCATTCAAACAATTAGGTACTGATTTATTTTCTTGGAAAATCCTACAATATATATAAATAGAGACTCAATCAATTCAATTTCCAATATTCTCACTAATTCTATCTTATCGAGATCATGTGCAATTCCTATTCCATAATGTGGTGAGATACCTACCTATAACGGCACCAAGAGTTGGGTATAGAAGTATTCATAAGCGGAAAAAAAAGAAGGATTGAGAAAGAACTTACGTACATTTAAGGATTTATTTCCCTTCACTATATTTCACTTGTGGTCGAACTATGACTTCTTCCGAGGTTCACTTCGCGCCTTCCTTATTTGGTACCACCGGCCTCCTGGTTCTACTTCTCCGGAACATTATTATTACCTACCCAGATAGGTAGGTACTTACTGGAGGTAGAATTCTATATCTATCTACCTACCTCAACTCCGGCTCCAAGATCTATCGTATCAATATCATTCAGTTCTGAGAAACCAACCCGTTCGCTACGTTACTCTCCAATCGTTGATCAAGTCGACACATACATCAAACCACAACTTGTGTTTTGCAAACTCTATTGCCTGCCTACGATGGTGGTGTTCTTAGAAGCCCCAAAGAAAAAAGATATTGTTTCAAGAAGAGAAGAAGAAAACAAGGCGGGGTTCAGATGTGCCCCGAGCAAGCCAATATTAACAAGTGAACTGAACTGAAGTGAAGCGAAGCGAAGTAAGGGAGATCGAGTCTCGGTTTTGACTGTGCGACTCTCCTCTTGCTTGCTGTCCCGACTTGACTCGACTCAGTCCCGGCTTGATCGGCCAGGAACCAGCGCGGAAAAAAAAAGAAAAGAAAAGGGAACCAGCATCGAAAAAAAAAAGGAAAGAGTGAAAAGGGGCGCGTCACGCACGGCGGAAACAAGATTGCCAGCCACGGCATCGTAGAAGAGTCGGGACGGTCATACCGGCATCACATCATGTACGAACGGATCTTGACAAGTGAAAGGTATGACCGCACCTCCTCAACAGGCCAGAGTGAAGCGAGGCAAAGAATACACGCAAGAAACTAACGGGGAGCAACTGTGTAAGTTTACTCGGGAACGGAGTAGTAAGGCTGGCCCAGAGGCTCTCCGACGTTCTCGGCATATTCACCAGCGTAGTTGCCTGCAATTCGCATGTCAGCAATTTACTCGACGCTTATCGAAGAACACATCCGGTCTTACCAGGCGGGCTGTAGTTGCAGACAGTGAACGGGAGCGGCTCGCTGGAGTCCACATTCCCAAGAGAGTTGCAGACGACGGTGGCACAGCCGACCTGAGTGGTACCCTTCCACACGATCTGCGAGAAGTGACCCCAGTGGTCGAAGTTGGACATGTCGGGGTTGGCTTGACCGTACAGGCCCTCGAAGTAGCCAAACTCGTCGTTGTACATCAGGTTGGTGATCATGGCTCCGATGTTGTCGGCGGGGATACCGTAGCCGATGTTCTGGCCATATCCGCCTCCGTTGATGTCACTATCAAGAACAGGTCAGATTTGTATTCAGGGAACGAATGGCAAGGGAGAGGGGTGGTTACGTGTTGTGTTCATAGACGCAGCCGTTGGCAAGTTGCAGGGCACTGGCCTCGAGGTCGCTGGACCAGGTGAGAGCAGCGGCAGAGTGGTTGGCACGGTGGATGTTGTGGTTATACAAGATGGTCGCCTGGTAGCTGTTGGCAGCACTTGGGCTAGGGGCCGCGGAGGACACCGTAGACACCTGGGAGGGTGAAGGTGAGGCGACGGAGGCAACGGAGGAGACAGAGGTGACAGAGGAGACGGAGACGGAGGGTGCCGTGGTGGACACGGGAGCAGGAGCGGGAGTCTCGCTTGGCGTGACGACGACCACAGAAGAAGAGGATGAGGAGGTTGGCTCAGGGGTGGACGTCGTCAAGACGGTCGTGTACGAAACCGAACTGTGACGGTAGAACTCAGCGGCGTTGATGGTGGCCGCTGAGGTCGCGGTAGCGGTAGCGGGTTCTCCTGGAGTGACGGTCTCGGTCACAGTGATGACGATAATCTCAGTGGTGTACACGCGCTTGTCGATGGGACCGGCGATGGCGCCAATTGCGCCCAAGGCGCCCAAGAGGATCGAAGAACGCATTTTCCCTCCTTCTCTCGTCTATACAAAAGACGTGATATCGACAATAGGCAGATGTGCACGAAGTATATATACACAACAGATCAACTGGCGCAGAGACCACTTCCACAGGAAGCGATATATACAGCGGACGGAGGCTGATTAAACGCAGATGAAATTCCTGGAGAGAAAGTCTGGCTGACGCAGATCGACTGCTGAGGACGTGCGATAGTGGTATTGAAAGAGTGACTGGCCTCTCAACACTGCAAAGGAGTGAACAGCGTTGACGAGGCTGGAATGAACAAAAAGGAAGAGAAAGAAGTGATGAAGCAGAGAAGATTGACGAAGAGAAGAAAGAGACAGAGAGAGCGACGGTGAAGATGAGGAGCAATAAAGAGTGGGAGGCCGGCAAGCGATCCGAGTGATAGGGGGAGGGTGGATGCCCGCCGCCGGTGTTAGTTCGTGATGTGGAAATAACCAACGCCCCAATTGGTAATAATGATAGAGACTACAAATGAATTAGCGCCAGAAGATAATTTCCTCCAGAAAATTAAGCTCGAGGTCTCGAACGTAGCATTTAGTCGACATACTCCGGAGTAGACAAAGACATAGGAGTCAGGACATAGGACATACGGAGTAGACGTGAGGTTCTTTGTACTCTGTACGATACGGAGTATACTAGGTAGTTACTGTTCATAGATATTATTTCATCCCATATTGCTTATTACGGCGACCAACCTTGATCTAATCTCTACGGAGTACATACTCGAGGATGGCGGGTGTCTTGCATAGAATGCCACATGGAGAGCACAGTTCTGTGCAACCCCACGTCTGAATTAGTCTGCAGTCCATCTTTGTCTCAGAGAAGCCTGAAGGAATGATTCTGGAGAGCCTCTGGCTGAAGATCACAGATTGATGTGCAGGATGGAGGAGCAGTGATCGATGGAATAATTGATGAATTGCGTTGCATCGTGGGGCTCATTTCCCCCTTGCGCAGCGTGCGCGACGCTGACTGGCCCCTGCCTTAGCGACATGCTTAGCTGCAAGCCAGCCCAGGCACGCACGGGCTGCCATTTGATGGCTGGTCAACGGCACCCCCTGGCGTTTGGACCCTTCATTTATTATTTCCCACCAGAATAATTTATTATTATTTCCTGCCAGAAGAATCATGGCGGGAACAAGGTGCTGAGCGGACGAAAGTACTAGAACAATCGATGGGAAGACATTAATTATGAAGACAGTATCACCGACAATCTGGACCTGTGAACCATGGACCACAAGTCTTGCTGACCATTTAGGGAATTGATGCGCTGCGGGGTTGTCTCTTCATTATTCACCGGGCCGAAGAAGAGCGCTAAAAGCCGAGCAGCCGTTCTCCAGATCCAGACCGGATCGAAACGGTCTCGACTGCTGAATAATAATAACTAATTAGTTATCAAAAATCCCAACAGGTGACTAGCTTCATAATAACAATATTAATTGCTTTCTGGAGTCCTCAGTACGGAGTAGTTTCCGGCCACATCGCCAAGCAACATTGGCACGGCGGCTAGTGGGGACGGCAAGGAGATCTTGAGCGTTTCGAGATGGACGCCTCGCTTGTCACTGGTGGCAAAGCTCCGAGAAGCCCTGCCCGTTTGTTTCATCCACCGCCGTGGAAAACGCCCGATGGGTCAGTGTCATTATTTGCAGTGCTCAGTGCGCAAGCTGAAACGCTACGCAGGAGACAAGATTAGATGAAGTTCCACTAATGCTCCGTACGGAGCTCCGTACGGAGTATTACTGCTGAATGAGTCGAATCACCTGACGGCAACGCCGTTTACGGACTATTATATTTTTGTCTCACATGAGGAACCCCGACAGGCGGTCAAGTTCAAGTTTTCAACTAATTAACACGGTTTTTCTTCCAGACTGGTCTGGACTACAAGATGTCCCTCAATAGATTGCCTGGTTCCTAACGGACATGGAAACTAAATTAGGTCAATGATTTTAAGAAAGGGGAAAAAGTAAAAAAAAATCCACGCTTTATAAAATACATATCCCTTCAGAGACAACAGCTTCTATACTCTGTACTCTACATACTAGAGAACAGGAAATTCCATAAGAGGAAAAATCACATCCCTACTGTAGTATGTGGTTTCTTTGTGCTACTGACACTGACTTTTTTCTTAGCTATATATACGTAGGAAATAGTCTAATATTATCCCTTTTAATATTACTTTATCGTTTTGTCCACAATAATAAATACCCTTTTTTTTTTAAAAAAAAAATAGAATTTGGAGCAACTTATAATTTATGTACAGTATGTACAGTACATATCAATTTCTTGAGTTTTCATCTCAATGTCAATTTAAAGTTGGTTTCTTTTTCCTTACAGTAGTAGAGAAAAGACCGTGATAATTATTATTACTTAATATAGGCAAATAGGCAAACATCTTGAAAAATCCTCCTACTTACTGCAGTAGTCTTAAGAATCACGCTCATCATGATTGAAAGCCGTTGTTTCCAACACTTTGCCTTTTTTTTGGTCACTTTTTGTCACTTTTTGGACTCAAGTAAGTGGTTGCTGCAAATGTTGAAATTATTAATCTGATTGCCAGCCCAATAATATTTATCAAAATTGCAAATTTGATCCGAGAAGAGTCAAAGCTACTAATAATATCTACGCAGTGCTACGGGAGCGTCCTTGCTGGGTATATAATAATAATATTAATGATTGGACCCCTTTGCTTACTCTGTTCACTGCTAAATATCCTCAGTTGTAATGGTTCTTCTTTTTCTTACTCCTTTTGGTAATCCTAATGCTAGAGGTAGAGGTAGTACGTATCCTATACGCCCTATTCTATTCTCTTTATTCCTTTTAGCCTTGCCTTTCCTCTTTTTTCTCTTTCTTACTACTATTATTTCTTATCCTTATTTTCTGGGTCTTTTTAATCTAGATATCTATGTATAGGGTTTCTTTGCTGTACCGAAGCTCATTGCGAAATCTGCCAAAATGCCCAAGATAAAAATAGATAGATAGCTTGCTTATGCCTATGCAAATAGCTTACAAAGGTATGTATGTATGTACATTCAGAACAAAGGATATATATATATATATATGCAGATGACAATCACGACTCTACTAGCACACTCGGTCCTTGAACAGGGTGGCAGTGTCCAAGACAGTGCCATTCCTCGAGGCGACAAATTCATGCGTCAAATGCGTGCAGTTATGGAAGGTCAACTTCGACCACCCGTAGATGCCATCGTGCGTATCCAGGCCAAAGCGCTGGTACGGGGCGGGCGGCTTGGCCATGGCATCGAGACCGTCGTAGTGCCCTCCGGCGCCGTTCGTGATATACCACGGTGCTGACGGGTTGTTCAGCTCGTTCGGGTCGATGACGCCGTCTGCGATCGGGGCCGAACGCTGGTAGAAGTGCGCATGGCCGGAGAGGTAGAGGTCCACGCCGTACATGAGGAACAGCGGCTCAAACACGTCCTTGCAGCTCCAGCAGATGGTCTTGGAGTCGTTGGCGTACGAAAGGTACCATGGCCGGTGGCCAGAGACAATCACCCACGGCGTCTTTCGACGGTCGACGGCGGCCAGATCGGCTTCCAACCAGTCGGTCTGGGCATCGATGCTCCGGTTGAACGGTCCCGTGTGGTAGCCTTCGACTCCCCCGGTCTGATCGGGGCCGATGAAGCCGTGGCCAAGATCGGTTTCGGTATCCAGCTGGATATAATGGACCATCCCGTGGTCGAAACTGTACCAGAAATTCCCGGTTCCCCCGGACTCCGGGGATGGCATCCGGAAATGGTGGATGTAGCCGGTGAAATTGTTCTGGCCCGGCATGCAGATGCTGTCGGTAAAGGTGATGTTCTCCTGAGGATCTTTCATTCCCCCGGCGTCACAGTTGGCCTCGTGGTTGCCCGGGCCGACCATGAAGGGCCTCAGGGCGGTAATGGGCGTCATTTCGTCGTAGAAATCGTTCAGGATGGACTCGTACACTTTGTAGCCGTCCGCGACGGTGGTGTTGGGAAGGAAATCCTCAATCTCTTCCTTCAGCCAGTAATCGGCGTAAGCAAAGTCGCCCGCTAAGTTGTTGTCAGCCATTGAATGGGAACTGTCAGGAAGAAGTCTGCATACGCTGCCACAGGAAGTCGTATTGGTCCACCACAGCGGCCAAGGACTGGATGGTGTTGTTATCGTGAGGTCCCAGCGTGTTGTTCGGGGAAACGTCCTTTCCAGCCCATGTCGTCAACCCCATGCGTCCCATCGTGCCCAGGTCGACGACGACAGCAATGCTATAAGGCGTGGGGTCTCCAGCCGGTCTGGCGGTGCGGAATTGATACGGGACGGAGGGCGAGTCCGGCGAGTCCCCTAAGAGGAGAGGCTCGGGCAGATAGTAGTAGGTCGTGTCCGGCTCCAGGTTCGAGATGGTGACGTGGTTGTTGTAGGTCAGCGACGTGTTGTACGTCACCGAGATGTTCGAGGAAACGCACTCGGTCAAGGCCCATGGCTGGCGGCCATAGCAGACGGTCGGCTGTGGCAAGTGGGAGAAGGTATTCCACGACACCGTCATCCCAGTTGGACCAGCATACGCGAGGCGCACTTGCGAGTTGAACCCAGGGGTCACGTAGCTCGCCATTATGCCATGAAGGTGGTGTCTTCTCTACCTGCTCGACACGAAAGAAAGATTCAAGACAGATGAAGCGAGCGAGGAAATCCTTTATGGTCTAAGAGCATGTTCTTATGAATTCGGCAAGTGAGCACGGGGGCAATCAGGCCGTCTAGTGAACAAGAAAATTAGTACACCAGCAGACAAGGGTCGACAGGAATTAAGCTTCTTACGGAGTACACTTGGCGCAAGCATAGAGATAATCTGCCTCCTGATCGAAATCGAGAGGCATATCGCAGATCAGCAAGGTCGATGTAACAGCACACGGTTGAACCCTTGTCCAGCGAAGGCTTCTTACTACTTTGGGAAAGATCGCCTCTTCACTAAACCCCTCGCCCAAGAACTAATGCCAGACGAACGATAAGAGAAAGCTTCTCCTCTGCAGTCATGCTGATGAGAAATCATTACTAGTTAGGTAGTATGGCGACACTGGTACTCTCTCCTACTACGTCGGTGCCTCTTACCGCTTCAGGAAAGTTGCTTGCCCATCATCAGACGCAGCCAGGGCTTTATCATCGCCAGCCTGGACAGGATGTCAACGCTAAGGAATAATGCCTGTCAGATGCCACATGCCTAAATGCTATACAATAAGGTTGTTGACTGTGGTAAACAGCACTTAAACCCATGCCATTCCTGGGAGTCGTTGCTCCTCTCGCCGCTGCCATGTAATCTAATCCATCACGATGGATGAACGCGACACCGAGTTGGTTGTTCTTTGGCTCCTGACGGGGTCCGCGGTGGCGATCATGCTTCTTCGGCTTTTGCTGGCGAAATACCGGCATCAGAGACTGGAGCTCAGTGGCTATTTCACCATCGCAGCCATCATCTCGGTCCTCCTCCGGGCGACCATGGAACACGTCGCCCTGGTCTGGGGCACCAACAGTGTCTCTGGAGCAGAGCATCACTTCACTGCCGAAGAAATATACCATCGGGAGGTTGGAAGCAAGATGACCATTGTCAATCGAGTATTCTATACTGTGTAGTAAGTATACGATCGACCTTTTGATCGACCTCTTCGCATACTGATTGATGTGTTCAGCACCTGGCTTCAGAAGTGCGTTGTCATGTGCCTGGTACAGCGTCTTCTCCAAGGACTCCGGACGGACACCGTCGTGAAGTTGTACTGGGCCACTTTGGCCGTCACCTTCGTCGTTTCGGTGGTCGTCACCTTCGTGGACTGCCACCCATTCCGGCTCTACTGGCAGGTGGTTCCAGATCCAGGTATGGTCGACCCCATGAAACGAACGGAACGCGCGTCAAGTTAAGAAGAACCATATAGGCAACTGTAGCAGCGGCACGATCCAGCTGATCGTCTTCTCCGCGTTGAACATGGCCACCGACCTCATGCTCATCGCTCTGCCTCTCCCGGTGCTGTTCCGGATCCAGAGACCCTTGATGGACAAGATCCGATTGATTGTCTTGTTCCTCGTCGGATTCAGCATCGTGGCCGTGACATTAACCCGACTCCTGCTGAACCTGGTGGCCTTGCACCGTGCCGGCCAGTCGCACAACGTGGCCAATGTGGAGATCTTCTTCGAGGCGTTTGTCGCCAATGCGCCGACCATCTACGGACTGCTGGGCATCGAGGCTGCTCGTCAGCGGAGCCGCTCCGCTGGCCGGACCTACTACACGCCCTCGTCCGGACGTTACGTGGTCATGAATTCGGAGAACATGGAGCTCGCTTCACTACGGGCCGAAGCCACGAAGATGCCTACTTCCAGGGCCTATCCAGAAGTCAACTTGGACCCGTAGATGCCATCAAGCAAGATGGCAGAGACCGTAATAATAATAATGCATAGTTACATGTACATACAGTAGTAATCATTGTTGAAGACAAGACTATGGACATCGTATGTACTCCATCGTAATGGCAGTGGTAATCTTGGCTGCATGAAATGAGACCAAGGTAGTGAGGTGGGATGGCCGAACCCCTTTGTCCTTACTCTTGACAAGACAGATTATATCAAGAGCAGCTGTAGATGGGACTATATAAATGAGAGGGGACACCAGGTCTTTGTTACTGTCATGGACTGAGCGCCTAGAAGAGACCAGATTTGTAGGGGGGAGAGAGAAAGAAAGGGAAATGGAAAAAGGCAGAAAGATCTGTCATTGATACAATACAATATTCAACCGACAGAGAACATCTCGAAACGGATATTCCAATAATCGAGTCAAATCCAGGGCACGTTTTCTCTTGTCCTTGAGACGCTTAAATCCTAATAGAAAGAACATACATACATACACAGTCTAAACCCCTTCTCCTTACAACGGAGAAAGAAATTCTACAGCTCCACCGTTCGACAACTTCCCACCTCGCAGATGAGTAGGAAATTCTTCGGAGGTGTTCCCGGCTTGAGGTCTTTGAAGAGCGGATTTCGGGACTTCAGCCAGCGTGACTGGTTCTGGACGTCTGCATCCGCTGGTGAGGGCCGGACGTCGACGAGTGCTACCGCTGCGGTGGACGTGGAGGCTGCGAGGCTCGCTTCGGCCCGGATCTTCTTGATGACGAGATCCTTCCCGGAGAGACTCTCGTCCGCCTTACCGACCACTCCCTCTGTGAGTGGGACTGTCGACGCAGACGTGTCACTCGTGCAGAGAACGCCCGTGATGTTCCGGATACCAATCTCAAGACCGACAACTGCGTCCAAGAGCCCCACGAACAGGAAGGGGTGCTGCAAGATTTCGACTGAGAAGGCGTTGCAGGTCTGTCGCGCAAGAGTCCGGTACTTGTCATCCTCCAGGAGCGCTGATAGACGTAAGAGGTTGCGCGCAATCACCCCGTTCACGGACGGCGTGGCGGAGTCTGTGCCTCCTTTCAAACGGAGCAGGGGTCCTGGTACATCTTCGATGGGAGTCGACGATGTGGTATAGTAACCGGCAGATGTGTTCGAATCTCGTCCAGGGGCGATGAAGTGGGTGTTGAGATGTTCTGGAAGTTTATTGTCAGCGCCATTCTTTACGATGAAGATTCGACAAAAGAAAACAAGAGAAATCTTAGATAATTGACAGAATGAAAGGAGCAGAAGAAAATAGCAGATGAGAAGAACAGGACTTACGTTGAAGCTGCTCTGCAAACTGCAAATAGCTATCGTCAAATGTAGCCTCGTACAGGCTGAGAAGTCCACTCGTCAGATACGCATAATCATCGGCGAATCCAGGCGTATTGCCTCGGCTGCCGTCACGATAGATACGCCAAAGCTGACCGGTCGATGGCTCAAAGAGATTGTTCTTGATGAAGTTGACTGCTTTTGCCGCAGCCTCCTTGCACTGTGCAGCCTTCGCCTTGTCAATGTCGTCTAGCAAGACGCTGGCTTTCGCAAGAGCACCGATTGCCAGCCCGTTCCATGCCACGATGATCTTGTCATCCAAATCTGGACGCACCCGGGTCTTGTCGCGGTATTCTCGCAGTTTTTGTTTCCCAGTCTTGATGATCTTGACGACTTCCTCTTCGCTCAAACCAAATTCTTTGGCGAGCTTACTCGGTGTGACCTGGATAGAGAGGACATTCTGATTCATGAACTCGTCGTGAGGGTCGTTCTCCGGAGCAACGTTGCCGTCCGGCAGGACACCCCAGTGACGGGCACAAACCCCTGCATCGCGCTGTCCAAGTACCTGCTTGAACTCCTTCAGGGTCCAGACATAGAATGCACCTTCACGCTTCTCGGTGTCGTTCGGAGTGGGCAGACTGTCGGCATCCTCAGAAGAGTGGAAGCCACCCGTTGGCGACTGAATCGGTGAGCTGGTCAGATAACTAACGAGATCGTACACAGCACCCAAAAGCTCGGGCTCATGAGTTAGCCGAAACGCGTCCACATAGACGTCCAGAAGCTGGGCCTGATCATAGAGCATCTTCTCAAAGTGAGGCAGACTCCAGTCAGCCGTGACGCTATATCTAGCAAAGCCGTTTCCAATATGATCCCGAATTCCTCCGCGAGCAATCTTAATGAGAGTATTGACTGCCATTGCCGTCGCCCGCGCACACTCTTCTTGTCCGACGATATCCGACACGGCACTGGGGTACATGCCCAGGCGAAGCAGAAAACTCAGATTCGCAGGTGTAGGGAACTTGGGGGCGCGCCCGAATCCCCCATTCACCGAGTCGTATCGGGAGGCAAAGTGCTTGAAAGCTTCCTCGAGAAGCTCAACTTCCAGGTCTTCGTCCGCCTCTCGTTCCCCCTGCTGGGAATGCGTTCCTTCCTCCGCAAACTCTTTGAGCTGCCTCGTAATCTCTTTGGCGCTCTCCAGGCATCTTGTCTGTTGTGTTTTCCAGACGTCTCTCAGCTTCTCCAGGATATCAAGGAACCCAATAGGGCCTTCCCTCCCCAGGCGAGCATGCGAGCTAGAATTCGGACCCGGCCAGTACGTGCCACCAAAGACAGGCTCTAGGTTTGGGGTTAGGAACACATTCAGCGGCCAACCCCCGGATCCTGTAGTGGCTTGGACGTAATTCATGTATACGTCGTCAATGTCGGGCCTCTCTTCCCTGTCGACCTTGATTGGAATAAATGATTCGTTGAGTATCGAAGCAACCTCTGGGGACATAAAGGACTCCTTTTCCATCACATGACACCCTAATTTCAGGTCAGAACATTGCGTCTTAGTCAAGGATACATGCATAGGGGCACAGACAGTGGCATGCAGAGTAGCCAATGCTGAGAAAGATAAGCCGGTTATATCTCTTTGCCAATTCGATTGCTTCGGAATCCCAGAGCTGCCATGCAACGGGATTGTGCATGTGACCCCTAACCTGCCATCTTGTTATCTTCCTGCTGCACCAGTCCAACATCCTCTCGCAACTTACATATGGCGATCGGCTTTCGTGGAGCCGGTTCACGAGGTTAGGCCGGGATTCCGTCCCCGACCCGATCTCGTCGGAGTGGATATCGGATATACCAGCCATATTGAGAGAAGCACGCGTCCAAAGAGTTCTATGACTCTTAAAATTCCAAGGATATGATACGCCCTCAGAGGGTGATGAGAGTACTGGTAGGTACGTCCGGTTATGGAGGGGCAGCCTCAGTAGCTGCCTGCGACGAAAATGTAAACGACGATACACAGGTTTAACAATTTTCCCAGATAGCACGTCCAGAGCCCCAAGGCAACTCCCCATGAAGAAATTTGACGGTGAGTCGGCAATACGCGTTGTGCTGGGGATGGCTGTCTGGTACCTCTGTTACGAAGATACCTCCCCGGCATGAGACAAGACCCGCTCGAGTCCCGCCGTCTTCGATTAATTAATGCGGAAATGCGTCATGGGTGCATCAACCCCGCCACGTGACTCTTATGTAAGCAGGCTCATCGATTGCGTCCTACCTAGGTAACGTCGAAGGTACTGGACAAGAGTGTAGCTACAAAGCTCGTTATCATTCAGAGTACCATGAAATGCAATATGCAAAGGACCATAAGTTCATGATTTCATCAGCTCTCACATGGAGACAGTCTCGTACATGGATTCATTCATCATTCATCCTCTGCCATGAGCTCTGCAAGCTCACGTTCTTCTTCTTCAGTGAGCATGGACACTTGTTTTGGCTGTTCCTCCTCGATCTTCTTATTCTGAGCTTCCTCCCGAGCACGCTGGAGGTCAGCAGGCTTGAGAGACCACCGTCGGATTGTAGCGTCAATACTGACGCTGACAATAGTACTGCCGACCAGCAAAATACCGGTGACCTCTTCAAAATGACCGGAATATGTATGGAAAAGCTCACCAGTCTAATAAAGTCAGAGCAGTCACATGAAGAAGGGTTGGAAAACGTACCGCCCTGTTCCACACTCGAACTTCTTCGTCTCTGCAGGCCGTCACAACCAAACCTCCCTGCTCATACACTGCGACGTCTCTGACAAAATCAGGATGCTCGAGAACTAAATTAGGTTTCCAGCCATTCTCTCGTTCCAGACATTTAGCAGTCTTATCAGCGGAGGCAGTCCACAGATCACCATCAGCATCGAAGAATAACTTGTAGACACTGGTTTCGTGCACGATCAGGGGAGTAGAGTTGCTGAGATCATTGGCGTCAGGTGGAATGCGAGAATGGCGAATCTCCCGGTCACTTGAAGCAGAGTACAGAACGATGCTGGAAGAATCCTGCTCCAGAGAGAAGGGATCGATACTGAGATCTTGGATTCCTCTCAAGTGGCCCTTGAGGACGTGGAGCCGCTCCCCGCTCTCAATGTTGAATACTATAATTTTGGCATCTGCTCCGCCAGAGATCAGGACATCTTGGCCATTGATTCTGGCGCAAATCACTGACTTGACGAAGTCAGAGTGACCCTCATATTTTTGCTTTGGCTGCTTTGTGTGGACATCCCAGCTCCACACTGTTTTGTCCCAACAACCAGCAAAGAGGAGTTTGCCATTTGGGCTAAAAGAGAGACTTGTCAAGGGAGCAGTAGGCCCCTTGTAGAGAGCAGCAGTTTCACCTGTCTGCGTAGAGTGGTCCCATTGATTTAGTCTGGCTACACTTGAAGAGCGAGTCTGAAGGTTGCGCACCTACTTCAAGCACAACCTTCCTCACAGTACCTGCGCTCTCTGCGACGTAAACTGACCCGTCGTTTAAGGGGTCTGCCACAATAGCGAGGATTTTGCTTGGGAGTTTTATGGGGTTTCCATTTGTATTTCGAGATTTGGCCGCTTTGCGATTACTTTCCTCCAAAGAGGCCCTGGAAGAGAAGTTAGCAAGACGAAGAACTAGAAAAGAAATTCACAGTTAGTATTCACGAACGTAGTCTGGAAGAAATCTTCACGATGCGAAGAAAGATTCATGTTGGAGAGTTGTGAGTCACTGAAATTACTCTGTACATATTACTTCACTACCCCAACGGCAGGTGATCAAAGCGGTAGATGCAAAGAATGGAACGTTCTTGGCTTGCCCACTAGGCGCCTACCGGCCACCGTAGCGCAAGGTCCACGATTTTCCACCACCAACAGCTTTAGTCTAGCTCCAGCACATCTGCGCACATCAATCTCCCTCATCCGCTTTGCTACGATCTCCATTCGTTCCCTTCTTCCCCTTCCTTTACCTGGCGCGGGAGCGCGCAAATCAGCCATCATGGATATGAACCATCTTATAGGGTCTGTCTCTTAGTTTCGTTGTGCTTGATGCAAACTGGACGGAATTAACAGTTGGCAGTCAACGGTTTAACCTGATCTCGAAGAGCGATATCCGGTATGCTGTGACAAAGCCCCGCAGAAGCAGTCACAAGACGTGCAGCTAACCATCGTCACAGCTACGTTGGAACACTACATGAAATCAACCCCGAAGCGTCGACTATTGCCCTCGAAAATGTCGTGTCTTATGGTACCGAAGGGCGACGAGGCAATCCTGCCGAGGAGATTCCTCCATCCGCCAGCGTCTACGAATACATCGTGTTCCGGGGCAGTGATGTGAAGGATATCAGTATCGCTGAAGAGAAAAAGGAGGAGCCGAAACCAGAGCCTCCGCAAGTGCCAAATGACCCTGCCATACTTGGGGTGAGTCTCAAATCCCCCGCCCTGCTACGACCCCTCTGGTTTTCGCCGACTTGCCAAGTCGGCCACATGATGAAATACTACGGATTTAAATTCACAGACCTGTTCTGAAAGCGCAAAAATTTCGTGTGGATATTTTCCGTTGCCTTCCTTCTGATGTGGCGAACGTTTAAACCATCAACAGCTTTTAATAATCTACTCAAAATGAGATTTACCTACTAACCTCCATGTGAATCTCTAGAGCATGTCACGCCCCGGCCCTCCTCAGGCTCCTCAGGCATCGCAACCTCCGCAGCAACATCAGGTCTCTCGTCCACCGCCACCTCCTGGCTATCCGCAGCAACCTCCTTCGTTCCAAGGATACTATCCACCTTACGGGCAGCGCTTCGGTCCTCCTGGCTATCCTCCGGGCCCTGGCTTTCCTCCTTATGGTGCGCCCCCGGGATGGTATCCACCCCCTGGACATGGATACCCCCAGGGTCCGGGACAATTCCCTCCTTCGCAAGGACCTATTGGACCACCAGGCCAACAGCAACGCCCTGGAGGCCCAGGTGCGCCCGCTGGAGGACCTGCAAACGTTCCCAAACCTACATCTGAGCTTCCCGTCAGTGACAAGGTTAGCAGCAAACCTGCTAGCAACAATGCGACCCCTGTTCCTGCTGCAGCGCAGAATGTTCCAACCCCGCCTGTCGAGACCAAACCCTCCGTATCGGAAGCTACACAAGGGACTGTTGCCTCTACTACTGTGCCGAATGTAGCTACTACCAAACCAGGACCAGTCCCAGCCCCTGCTTCCTCGTCAGCCACAGCAGCTCCTCAGACGCCATCTAAGGTGCCACCGTCTGGCCCCAAGAACGATCGATTTGTGCCAGCCATTCCGATCTCAAATCCTACCACCAAGCCGGTCGTTACAGCCACCGCCACCCAGTCCGTTACTAGCGCGGCTGGAGGTGCAGCTTCTCAGGCCACGTCATCTCAGGGCACGGCACAAGCAGCCATTACGGAAGCCACTCGTGCTGCAACCGCTGCCGTTGCTGCTGCGATGGCGAAACTTCCTCAACCAAACGCCCAAAAGAAGGCGCCGCAGAACGATGCCACTGTCGAGACGGTTACTAAGAAGTTGAATGAATTGAAGCCATACGATGGAAACCGCGGCCCGCGTGGGGGCCCTCAGGGTCCGCGAGGCGGTCGTGGCGGTCAGCGCAATCAGCATCACGCCCCCGGCAAGAAGATTGAGGTCCCTGATACCGACTTTGATTTCGAATCCGCAAATGCGAAGTTCAACAAGCAAGATCTCGTGAAGGAAGCTATTGCTTCTGGATCTCCCATGCGGGAGTCCGAGGAGAAGGCGGTCAACGGAACTGCTACCGAAGGCCCTAAAGAGACGATCCCCGTCCCGCCGACTGGACCTGCTTACAACAAGGCGTCGTCCTTTTTTGACAACATCTCTAGTGAAATTCGTGATCGGGAGGAGGGTATAAGGCATCGTGAGCGGCGCGGAGAAGAGGAAAAGAAGAATATCGAGACTTTTGGTCAGGGAAGCGTGGATGGCTATCGCGGTAGCTACAGGAATCGCGGCAGGGGCAGGGGCTACGGAGGACCCAGGGGCCGAGGTGGCTACAACCGCGGTTACAACAACAATCGACGAGGCGGGTTGCGAGGTGGTCGTGGTGCTTCTCAAGCTACCGGTGTGCCTGCGACTTAGGTGGTTCCTGGCTCGCCTTCAGTAGCGGTGTTTTGACCCGGTATCTGCATGCCTAGCCTCGCAGGTGAATGGGGTTGAACCACCGTCGAGCATGAACATTTATGTCTGGGAGGCTGCGTACTTTGATCTTTCTCTCTCTTCCTTTGGTTTAGCACGGACATCTGCAGTGGAATGGGTATGCCGGATGCACAGACCACACAAATTGTCTTTGTATTCATCTCGTTTAAGGGCACTCTGGCGTTCAGCTTTGACCAGTTGAAAGGGGTTAGGCCTGCGTTACGCTTTTCAAATGATTTCATATTATTTTGTTTTCTACGTGGCGCAGCTTTGAACAAAAAAAGGAATGAATAATTAGGAACTTGTGTGACATGGAAGATAATCTGGTGAGGAAGGGAATGCCCGGGCATGAGAGATGATTGATATCCGCTTGCTTCTTTGTCCTTTGCTCTTTATTCAATGGACTTGACTTGCTCCCCTCCTCCAAATTGCTCTATTCTGCACATCGTCTCTTTGCCCGGTAGTGTTTCCCTGGCCTGGAGTTCTAGCATTTCTTGTCTTGTTGTCTTCTTTGCTCAGCAGCGCATGGGGGGTGCAATTCAACCAGACTTCACTGGGATGTGGATTTGAGGATGAGCTGGTATCTATGGGGGCAGCTTCGGTCATAATGAAACAGTGTGTGTGATGAGAGAAACGATGCCAACTTGTGTAACATATGAAATGCAAGCCATCATATGTATTAAAAAAAGTCCTCGTTGGGGAGTAGTTTCTTGTGCCCGCATGAATAGGTTGGTAGTATTGTGTAGCTCGGTCTTGGAGCGGGATTTTTAACTGTCTTTGATTATTTATGACGCACTTAAATAAGATTCGAAAGCTGTGAACCTTCGAAGAATCTCATCCTTTGTTGTATGACGCATTGCAGGTGCACAAGCAGAAAAACGTACTCTGTACTCCATACTGTAGGAACGAATTACCGCAATTAATTGATGAATGAATGAATGAATGAACTGCTGCTGCGGGTCTTAACGGCTACTCCGCACGGGCAGCATGAGGGCGAGCCCCATTAAATAATGCCAAAAGAGGCAAAGGGAACAGTCGAAACAGCCGCGGTTCAAAGTCGCCCGCGGTCCTCCACGAGTTATCCGTCTCCTCTCTCCACACCAAACGATCGGACCCGAAATCTGGCTCCTAGGAGATCGGGCCTGTGGCCAATTCAATTCCTTGCAAGACTCTGATTGCCAGTGAGACACAGGGCTTGTCTCTGCGATCGTTGTTGTGCTTGCTCTCATTGCGTCTGTCGCGTGTTCCGAAACACGAGGGAGAGCAGTGTCGGCGGAGATTGCCTCGAATCCATCCCTTAGTTTTGGCCGATTTCCGTTCTTTTTGATTTGTTAGCTCGCCAATTTCTTCTTCTCTGCTCCTCCGATATCATTCGATATCATTCTTTCTGCAATTGTATTGATAGTCGCTCCACTGCTGCATCTGTGCGGGTCGCACCGGCACTTAATCTGATGAAGAGGGAGGAATATCGTAGCTCAGAATGTCGGACTCTATCGGTATGTATTATTTCAGATATTGCCTTATAACAATTGCAGGCCCAGCAATATTCTACATATGTGCTTTATCCGGAGCTTGTTGGTGTCCACAAGCTTACCAAGGATGATATCATATCATAGATCGAGTCTTCGTCCATGCTCTCAACACGGTCAAGAAGATCCCGCGGACGGGCACCGCCAGGCCACCGGCGGCGGAAAGGCTAAAACTGTATGGATTGTACAAACAGAGCATGGGTAGGTTGGTTCCATTGATGGTTAGAAATGTCGAACGACCGGGCTAATTCTGTTTCGGCATCCAGAGGGAGATGTTGAAGGTATCATGGAACGTCCAGTCGGGGATGGGGCGGATGTCCAAGCCGAACGCGAGAAATGGTAAATCGCTGGATGCTATAGTTCGTGGATAGAACCCTTCTCTAACGGCACGATTTAGGGATTCGTGGTACTCGCAACGCGGGCTGTCTCGTACCGAAGCGAAACGGCGGTACATCACGACCCTGATTGATACGATGCATCGATATGCGTCGCAGACTGCTGAGGCTCGCGAGCTGATAGCTGAGCTAGAGTTTGTCTGGGATCAAGTCAAGTCGAATACATCGTCATCTTCCTCTTCCAGTCCGACGCAGCCTGCGAGAATGCCGATCGCGTCTGAGATACAACCGCAACCGCGCTACGCAAGTATCGATGAGCGGATGAGTCGTTCGAACCCAAATGACAATGGCGATGATGATCTAGCGGGTTATTCCAGAAGAGACTCGAGGCTACGGGTCCTCAGTCCTGTCAGCCAGCCGGAAGAGGAGGAATTGCAGGATTCTGAGGATGAGGATGAAGATGAAGATGAAGACGAAGAGGAGAACTATCAAGAGGCTCGGGACGCTCCCTACGACGAAGATGAAGATGAAGAAGAAAGCAATAACAATATACCTCCACACGACCGATCAACAAGGGGGAGGATAGGCCGCGGCCCGCAGAGAGATAGAGATATATCCATATCCGACCGCAAATGGAGGCGGCGAGTCGAGCAGGCCTTGACGAAGATGACCGCCGAAATAGCCGCAGTCCGCGAACAGATGGAGTCGCGCGCACTCTATCATAACCGCCGACGGTCCGGTCTGTGGGCGTGGCTGAAGTGGCTTGTCTGGGTCGCCATGCGGCAGATCCTGTGGGACATGGCGATCCTGGTCATTGTTTTGATATGGTTGAGGATCAAGGGTGATCGCCGACTGGAGCAGAAGCTGAAGGCGGGCCTTGTGCAGCTGAGAACGCGATTGGCAACGCTGAGGGTCCCGCGACGGCTCCCTCGATTACCATCGCTGCCGTAAGTCGTCCTGTGAATGTCTATCTATATCATCCTGCCTCTGGAAGGTAACATTTCTTCAAAATTATTATCGCGTGTATTGCTTGATATCTTAATATCGATATATTACAACCAACTACTGGGAGGACCAGCATGTTATTCGGAGTTTTGAAGGAGATATATATATATATATATATATATATATTCCCTTTTTGGCACGATTTGATTTCATTCATAAAGCTATTGTCATGGAAGGCTTGACTGGGTTAGAATAACTGTTAATATTTTCGCTAGGAAATCTCGAGGAAGTTGAGACACTGGGTCGAAGACCTGTATCCATGTCCATATCTGTTGTCTTTGCCTTGTTATATACAGGAGTACTAAGTAATATCTGAGTGAATAGAAATAAAGGATGGATTCAGCTAAATGGGTAATCATTTGCGAGCAGCTTTCTGTTTCTTTTTCTTTCTCCTTTCTTTCTTTGTTTGTGTCTTTTTTTTTAATGAACAGATATGCACCAACAGTGTTCTTACCACACATTACATGTAGGCCAACGATATACCCAGTCTTTATCCCGCCCCAGCTTTCCCCACCAAGCATGCAGCAGCAGCATGCATGGACAAAACTATAACATCTATGCATGCTTTTTTTTTTCTAAAGTGACACGACAGTGTAGTGTAACATATGTAGTTTCGGTATCAGAATTACCATAGGTAGCTAGGTAGCTACCTGCTTTTATTCTAGATCTAACTAGGTAGAGATGCAGGTTTCTCACTGGCGTTGGCGTTGGCGTTGGTGTGAGTCGACCCGTTTCTCTGAACACATTCTATCTGAATGAAAGCAGTTCCGACTGGACTGGTAAGCTCTGGCATGACCTGTTTATTTACTGCGAGTCTTGACGAGGGAGGGGATCGGATCCCAATCCCGTGTACTAGCAGATTGCATTCTTTCCAACGTTGGAACGGGCGAAATCTTACAGGAGCCACGAGTACGTATTCGGGCGCAGGTCGAGTAGCATGGGAAGATAATGGCCATGATCCGCTGAGCGGATCCATCGAGTCGAGTCTCTAGCAGGACCAAGTACGTGACTGCGGAGCATCACAGAGTTCACGGCTCGGCGTCATCATCAGAGTATTTAAAGAAACTGCAAGAATTGAGAGCAACAAGAAGAAGAAGAAGAAGAAGAAGAAGAAGAAGAAGGCGGAGGGAGAATTAAAATTGAGACTGTGAGAGGAAGGAAAACGGCACCGATTATTCTTTTTTTTTTTTAGAACTGCCTTGAAGGTACTCTCAGTCATTAAATGTGCGATATTGCCCTGCGCTGTGCTATATATCAATAGAGGTATGCTCTCGAATTTGATAAGCTTGAGAGATGAGAAGAGGAGTCTCTTCAAGCGTAAGGATTCTTTAAGATCTGCAAAACCAGTGATCATTCCTGATGCTTATATTTACACAAACAGTTTCACGTGGGAAAAAGGAAATTCATGCCTAAAGGAAAATGTGTCTAGGAAAATATGTCTACCATTGCGCTCCAGGGTATTGTGCGTAGAGCTGCTTTGGTCGCAAATGTACCGGGGTCTGACCCTCTGGTGTTCCGGGGATGACCTTCTTCAATCCCTGTGCTGTGTCAGCGCATGCAAGATGAAGGAAGGAGAAAAAAAAGACCCTCGCGTACCAATTTCTCAAACACGCAGTTGTTCAACTCCATCTCCGGCTTCCGACACTCGTAGAGGTGGTGGTTGTTATTCTCGAGGCACTCCCAGTGTGCGTTGAACTGCTTCAAGCAGTGCGTGTTGATATCCTTGATCCTGAAGAGTTTCAATCCACGGTCAGATATTCTCCGGAATGATATCTAGTATTTCCAAGTACGTACACGCTCGCAGCGCAACGAGTGACCTTTCGCCCCTCCTTCAAGCATTCCAGCTCGCCCCGTCCATTGGCCTCCTCCTTGCACTTCATGTAGTCATCGTTGTAGGCCCGGCAGCGGTCGCCGATGAAGAAGGACGCGCTCAGCAGCGGAGCAGAGGTGGCACCGATCTCCTGCACCTTCGGGATGTCATCGGGCATCGGCGTCGTGTCGACGAGGAGGTGCTGGTTGAACCTGGCACGACAGCATGATTAGCATTTGAGCGGCTAACTTGGAGGGCATCAGTGACGCTCATACTGGGGCTGCCTTCTCGACATCTTGGCGGTGGTGCTGATCGCTCGCTGTCTGTTCAATTGAATATAGGATCGAGCCGGAGACGGAGGAGAGCTGCGAAGTCGAAGGTCAGTTCTTTCACCGGCCTTCTGATTGGCCTGTCCGTTTCCGCACAGCTTCCCCAGTATATGCTTACATAACTACGACAGTTCGAGATAATGCTACGCCAGTATGCCAAGTTAGGAGTCTACCTAGGTGCCTAGCTTTTGAATGGAAAAAATATTATTATTACCTCTCTTGGTATCTCTGAGATTGTCTTCAGCATGATTTACGTTCTATTGTTATAATGAAGTGCCGCAGTCGATTCACTACAAAGTCACGTGCTCTGTCGTCCCGCGAACCAGCAATTCACCGCTTTGGCGATTGCTGGAAAAAACAAAGCACCACCAAAGGAAGTCTATAATTACAACTGCCGCGCTGCTGCGGTTGTTGATCCCAGACACCTCTGCCAAGGGATCAGTCTCCCTTCCAGTGACGGATCCCTCTTCTTTTTTGTCATGCAGGCTCTGACATAGTCATTCCTTAGATTTCGCAATTTCTACGTGGCTCTGCGGCCTGCATTGTCTCATTCGCGTTCTGTTTATCCTTGTTGTACATTCTTTCTTTCTTTGATTTCTAGAGCCAACCACAATGTCTCTATTTGGGACTCAAAACCAGCAAAACCAGCAATCGCAGTCTGGCAGCCTATTCGGCAATACTGCGAATAAACCTAGCCTGTTTGGCGGCTTCGGCTCAAGCACCACAGGCACCCAGCAGAACCAGCAGAGCGGAGGTGGGCTTTTCGGTTCTACACAGAATAAACCAGCTGGAACAGGCCTGTTTGGGTCGACGCAAAATCAGCAGAGCGGTGGTACTGGGCTGTTCGGTTCGACAACGACACAACCGCAGCAAACTGGAGGGTTGTTTGGAGGGTCGACGACTCAGAATCAGCAACAGTCGACCGGGTTGTTTGGCGCAAGCACACAGCAGAAGCCGCAAGGGAGTCTCTTTGGAGGATTTGGACAGCAACAGCAACAACCCCAGCAGCAGCAAGGTGGTGGACTGTTCGGGGGAACGAGCACCACGCAGCAGCAGCAACCGCAACAACAGTCGCTCTTTGGCGGAGGAACTTCTCTTTTGGGGGGTCAACAGCAGCAGGCGCAGCAACAGCCGCAATTAGGCCAGAGTGTGAGTCAACAGCAGAATTTGGGTTCATCGCTATGGTCGCCAGGCCGTGCGATTACTGGAGGTAAGTCTTCTTCCCTGATCGTGTTTACGCAAGCCGCGCTGACATCGTGGAAAGTCCACAGAACGGTGCCCATGCAGATGCTGATCGTCAAGGACAAATGGGAGCCTATCAACCGGTCGTCACCCTTCCGGACATATTTGTACAACTATGTTGGTGAAGAACAATCGCCATTCTACCAGCCAGGCCCTGATGACGATGAGACCAAATGGGAAGAAGCTTTACGAGAAAGACCCAATGCAGGCTATGTGCCGGTCCTCGTGAAAGGGTTCTGGGAGCTCGGGAAGCGCGCACAGAGGCAGAAGGACTTCCTCACCATGATGCAGATTCGCCTTCACGAGATCAACAAGTGCCTCACAGATCTACTTTCTCGCCATGACCTTAAGATCTCTGTCAAAATCGCTGACTGTCGGCGCAAACACCTTGTCTTGAGCCAGCGTTGCCTCTCTCTTGCTGCCAAGACTCAGGTGCTACGAAATCGGGGCTACGCCATGGACGATGCGGAGGAGGAGCTGAAGAAGAAACTGGTCCAATTGGAGCGTGCTGTCTTTGATCCGTCAATCACTGGACGGGCAGAGGAGATTTGGGCAAGAATGCTTGCCATTCGTGAGCATTCCAAACGATTGCAGGCGGAGATTGAAAGGGCTGGCCCCAGCGCAGCAGCGGAAGCAGACGAAGGGCTCGATGAATCCGTTTTAAAGACTGCGAAGAAGGTACAGCATAGCTATCCCTTCGAAGGCCTAAACAAGGAAACTAACAACGTACACAGATCCTGGAAGATTACGCTTCTCAGATCCAGCATTTGCAGAAGGAGTTGGAAACGGTCCGGAAGGACTTTGAAGAATTTGAGAAGTCTGCCAGCTCAGCCGGTAATTAAACTAGAGGCAATGGTTTGAGAGTCTTGTTTAGTGCGACTTGGGTTGGATCCTTTTCTTCTCAAGTCTATTTCTTCTTCCATTTCTGTCTTATTCCCCGGAATTTCTTTTTTCTTGTGCTGGTTATTAGCCTATGAAGAAATCATGCTTCTCTCTTTTCCTTCCTTTGAAGCATGACCCAATAATGTCAAGGGAACAGGCGTTTGAGGAGCTGGTATTGTCGGGTTGTCGGGGTTTGAGTGAGCCTTACAAAAGAAATAAACGTCATACCATGATTCTCATACTAACGCTAAAGATATCCTACTACTAATACATGCATGTATTAATGATCCATTATCCAGTCCTCTAAAAAAAAAAATAAGAGGCATCAAGGCCATTGCTCTGACGGCCCGATAGACAGGGTCGCAACAAGGCGAAGCAAGTCGTCTATGTATGCATATCCCAGATGAAATAAACTTGTGATTGAATCTGTGACTGGCGAGGATGAATGAATCATACTCTTGCGCCGCTTGGTCGGGTTTGTATGTGGTTGTGGTCTCGATCCACGTCCCTTGAATGGAATCACAGGAATTTCTTCACGAAGTCAATGGCAAAAGGAGCTGGAGCAAGCAGGATACAATTAGCTTTCTCACTTCGGAGGGCACGTATTGCTTTGACGGTTCAAAGAGACTAGAGAAGAGAAGAGAGAGATCGGTCTCTGCACTTACACAGGTAAAGCAAAATGCTACCAGCGATGACCATCTGGATAGTCTGCTGCGCCTCTTTTTCTCCAGCCTGGAATGGGAGGATGTCTCATGTTAGTATAAAAAAGCCCCATTGTGCATTGTTTTAAGGCGTTTGGAGGGGGAAAAAGGATATTGGTATGAAATCATCGGCGAAACGGCGAAGGCTCGGGGGTTTCAAGGAAATCCATATAGGCGCATACCCTAATCTCCTCCTTCGAGAGCTGTTCCTGACCTGCAAGACAATAGAATAGCTTTGTTAGCACCTGTCTGTATTGCTTGTAGAGAAGACTTGTCGAGTTATCAATTGGGCTGAACAGCGCGGGAAAAAAACATCATAGTGAATAGAGAAGGTATGAGAGAATTACCTGGGCCAAACATCTTGCTTGATTTGGTATAATTTTTATATTCTCCTGAGTAAAGACAATAGAATATTTAAAAAATAAATGACGTTGATGCTGCCAATAATAATGGTATGGTGGACACAATAATGGCGTATGAGATGGATTCGTTCAGTGAATTTCCTTGAAAGCAAGCTTGCCGCGGGTGCACAGACCACGCGACTCTCGACTCCCTCCCGAATTTCTTGTTTGGAGCCGCAACGTCGTCTTCTTGCACCAGCCACCCCACGGAGTTCGCTCACTTCCCTTTCAATCTTTTATCACCGACTGCATCCGTTTATTCTTTGCTGTCGCGAGTGTACGGTTTCGACTTTGGTTTGGCTTCGGCTCTCTGCTGCGCCTTCAGGCCTGCGCGGGAGTTGCCAGACCGCGTCTAACGTCGGAGGGCGACTTTCTCGCGACATTTTCATTTTCCTATTACTACACGTCGGTTGTTTCTCCAAGAACCGAGGTCTTATTTGGATCTACACATTTCATCATGTCTGCTACACCAGAAGACCAGCCAGGCTCGCCTGCGCCGGCTGTGGATCAGGAGCACGAAGACCACACTGCTGAGGAAGTCGTTCGCGAGGATACCCAGGATACCCACCATGAAGATGGCGAAGGGGAGGATTTCGCAGAGAAAGAAGTGCGAGAGGAGTCTAAAGGCGATGAGGACAATCTGTCAGACGACGAATCTGTCCTCTCTGAAGTGGACGAGGCTCAGTTCGAGGACTTCAATCCGGATGATGTCGCCATCGAGGACCGTCCTGCACTCGCCATCGACGAAGAGAATCTGAAACTGATTGGCCGGCACAAACGCAAGAGACGCGAAGGTGAAGAGGGAGAACAACCGAAGAAAAAGAAAGAGGGTCGCAGAGAGAAGAAGAATCGCCGCCTGAGGGAATCAGAAAGTGCGGACGCAGAGAGCAAGAGACGCAAGAAGGACAAAAGACGAGAGGCTACGCCAGAGGATGAGGAATTGCTTGATCCGGCAACCAGTGAGTTTCCTGCTGCTCGGCGACGGTGGTTTAGTCAGAGCTGACGAGGGACCAACAGGACGCCGTAGAGCGCTCGACCGGGCTATGGACGAAGCTCTCAAGAAGCCAACCAAGCGGAGGCGCAAGGCTGATGGAATTGTACGGATCTTCCCCGCTACGGACAGTATGGATATGTGTTGCTGATCAATTGTAACAGGACCTAGAGCAGATGGCAGATGCCGAGATCGAAGAGATGCGGAGGCGCATGACGCAAGCTGCACAGCTCGATGCCATCAATCGTCGGGAGGGGAAGCCCGCGATGCACAAGCTCAAGATGCTACCGGAGGTCATCTCGCTCCTGAACCGCAACCAGTATGTCAGCAGTCTGGTCGACCCCGAAATCAACCTACTGGAAGCAGTCAAGTTCTTCCTCGAGCCTCTCGACGATGGTTCTCTGCCGGCGTACAACATCCAACGCGACCTGATGGAAGCGTTGGCCAAGCTTCCCATCAACAAGGAAGCACTTATTGCTAGCGGTATTGGCAAGGTGATTGTGTTCTACACGAAGAGCAAGCGGCCGGAGGAGAAGATCAAGCGAATGGCTGAGCGGCTGCTCGCCGAGTGGACGAGACCGATCCTCCAGCGCAGCGATGATTACTCGAAAAAGGTCTACGAAGAGGTCGACTTCGATCCTACGTATGTTCTCCCTCTCCCTTACCCTACTTATTTCAAATCTCTATTTTTCAGTGCTGACGATTCGACTCCAGACAACTGGCCAACCGCCCGCAAGTCCTGTCTGCCCAGGCGACTGCTGCGGAGGCTCGTGCCCGAGAGCTCCTTCCACCTCGTCTGGCCAACCGTGCTCGTCGCGAGACGGGCCATACCACATACACGGTCGTGCCGCGCTCGACGGGGGTGCAGGAGAGCAAGTTCGCGCGTCCTTTGGGTGCCAGTGGAGAGGACCGTTTCCGGAAGATGAAAGCGCGTCAGATGAATGCCTCGAAGGCGTCGCGCAGGTGAATGGATCACGCAGCGTTTTATTACACATACCGAAAGTAGGCCGCAGGTCGCTGCTCAGGAAGGCTCTACATTCGAGTTGCGAACCTAGCTGCCTGTGGCTCTCACTTTGCTTTTCTTTTTTCTTTTCGATTTTTACCCTTCGGTTTTTGTTTGGGCGCTTCTAACAAAGAGCCTCTCTCGTTATATTCGCTTGGGCCTTGTTGAGGGTTCTGATTTCATTTCCGGCGTTGTGGGTAGATAACAGGGTGATCTGATCGTGTTTGAGTCGTTTATCCTGGCGTGGTCAGCGGAGGGTTTTATTATCAAGCATCTAGGAGTTTGATCGGCTGCAACTCAGAAGGGCTTAGTTAGTTCATAGTTAGCCAATAGTTGTAGATTAAAATGCGACAGAAATGTGAATGATAACGACATTGACATGTCGCGACTCGCTCCATCTCGTAGGTTCTGGAGCAGTGGCAATGCAGCAATGCTGACTTACCTACCTCCGCGGAGAGATTCACGATTGGGGCTGGCCCGTGAGGGGGAAATGCGGGACCGCTTTCCTAACTGGATGCCAGCGTGAGGGGATTCCGGATGCAAAGCCCGCCTTCTCCAATTCTGCTGCGTGGCCTGGTTAGTCATCCGCCACTCTCGACCGAGATGCAACCATTCCGGAATAATATCGCGCAGTCGGCGATCGACTCGGCCGCTGCAAATCCCGGTCCCAGACCACGAGTGAAGTCATCAACCCAGCCTTGCCTGACACTGACTAAGAATTTTTTCTTTTCTTTTCTCAATCCACGCTTTCTCCTTTGGGATTACAGGGAAAATTGGAAGGTATATATGTAACGCTGACCTCACCCTCCCGTCATTTTTTCCTGTTATCCACACTGTACTAACCTGGTTAGAAGTGATCGCTGAGCACTTCCCGTCGGTTCATCTGGTCTATCTGCGGAGTCGAACCATCAGCAACACCATCACGAAGTCCGTCTTCCAACACAATTCAGTACACGATATACTACAGACTAGTTTGTCAGAGAAGGATAGTTTAAACACGTCAAAATGAAGCTTTTGACTAAGGAAGAGGAAGCCGCGCACTACAGGTAAGACATCCTACAGCCGTCTTGATATTCGTTTCAAATCGGTCTTCTGTTTCCACGGATGGCCTGGCTAACTGTCTTTTCCAGCGCTGTGCTCCGCGGCGGCACTCTCGGCGGTATCGTCGGTCTGGCTGGCGGTCTTGTTGGTGTAATGGCCGCGTCGCGACGATACCAGACCATCCGCTCCCTCACTCTCCCCATGAAGGCCTTCCTTGTGTCATCATCCGGTACTTTCTTCGGTATCATTGCTGCAGACCATGCGTCGCGATCGTTCGAGGCTGCCCGCAACCGGGATCTCCAATATCTCGAGAGCCGTGAGGAGCGGCTGCGTCGAGAGGAGCTGGCCCGGATGAGTTTCAAGGACCGGGTGTTCAATTTCATGCGCGAGGAGAAATACAAGATCATCGGTGTGACGTGGGTGGCCAGTATCATCGGTTCTTTCGTCCTCGTCGGCCGGAACCCGTACCTCACGGGTCAACAGAAGATCGTGCAGGCCCGTGTGTATGCCCAGGGTCTGACTTTGGCGGTGCTGTGTGCCTCGGCTGCATTCGAGATCCATGACCAGCGCAAGGGCCAGGGCATCTTGGAAGCTGCCAAGAAGGGCCGTGAGGCGAACAAAGAAGTTGCTGAGCAGCACCACCACCAGCGCTACGAGGGCGAAGATCTGTGGAAGGACATGGTGGCTGCTGAGGAGCAGAAGTTGAAGCAACGTCACCAGCCCGTTTACGCGCACGAGAAGAAAGAAGAGCAAGAAAAGGAGGAGCAAAAATCCGAGCAGAAGACCGAGCAGCAGTGATTTGATCTTGTCAACCCTTGACAACTCGCTCCTAAAAAGTTCTCTCCAGAAACGAGATCTGAAGTCGAAACCCGACCAGATCAGCTATTTCTTACCCTCTCCTCTCCTTTCCACCCGTCTCTTATCTTTGCCGCCACATTTTCTTTTGTATATTGTTGTTGGGCATAGACGTTCGGCGTTTGGGTGTGCGGTTTTTGTAACTGTCATCTGATTTTGCGGGAGCAGCAGGGCTGTTTTATGGGATTGGCCTGATGGCCGACTGTTGCGTGTGTTTATCTCGCGGCCTGTATTATAGTATACTACGACATGTCAAGAATATCATATCAGATAGATACAATCATACAATAATGAAGCTGACCTGTGTCTAGTGAATTCACTGAATTTCGCATTCATATAAAGCGTAAAAAGACAGTCTAGTCTAGATTCCAACTATAGATATAGCATAAGACCAAAATTGATATTGATATAGGTATCCAATCCAACCTGTTCGACAGGTACAAACTTCTTCCAAGATATTCTGTCTCATAAATTATTCCACTCGTCATGAAGTTTGGCATCCAGGGTGACGTATCCCTGGATGAGCTCGAGCCCTCGCTGTCGTTCTTGCTCAATCCTCTCCCAGGTCCATTCGTCTGCACTCCACGACTGGGAATTTTCTTTCTGTTGGCGCTCGAGCACTTCCTGTGCCGGGACCTGGTCCGCGCTCAGCTTCAGCACCTCCCGGACCAGAGACGACCCGTCGACAGCGGTGGTGATCCCCTGGGCACTATTACTACTTGCGGGGGTCCCGATCATGTCAGAGTCAGGGGTAGCGGTAGCCCCGTCTCCGTCTGGCCGCGGCGGAAGGAATCCGCTGGCTCGGAAGACTCTCTCTGGCCGGACGGTCAGCCGGCCCTTTTTGATCACATACTTGCTGACGGCGACGGCGGCCAGAGTAGGACCGCTGCCCTCGCTGCGCTTCTTCTCAGGTTTCAGGAAGTAGCTGAGGATGTACAGCCATTTCTCGTCCCAGGCGACGATCTGCGAGCGGATCTCGAACTTCTCATAGGGCTTCAGCTCCCGCTTGAAGGTGCAGTACACGGAGCCCAGGGCGATATAGATCGGGAGCTTCTTCTTCTTCTTGAGCGGTTTGCTGCCGTCCGACTCTGACAATTCCTGGTCAAGCTCTCTGCTGACGATTCCCATGCCGGGAGAATAGAGGCGCGACATCAGCGCGGTCCGAGAGACGTCCAGGTCGGCGAAGTACGTGCTGTTGGATTTGTGGATGTTGTAATCCGTCTCCAGGAGCGAGGTGCGCGTGACGATGGTGGCAGCACCGAAGATGGGATGCGTTGGCCTTCCTTTGGCGTCAACTGGAGGTTTCCCATCGAAGATCATGGGCTTGTCTGCCCGGTATCGAAGGTTTCTGAAAAAGTAATAGAAGATACGGAACTAGAGAAGGTGCGTCAGTCATACAAACCCCCGCAACAAAGAAACTAGATCAGAAGTACTCCTCAATAATAGTTATATTTGCGGCATGGGAAGTCGGGAACATACATGCCATCCCAGCGGCAGCGATTTCAAATTGGCGATTGCAAAGATCAGCAACACTGCCTTCCACGACGTGAGCGACCACGCGCTCTGTAGCCATTCTCGAAGGTCATCGAGACTGGACGAAATGATCGATGCAACAGCCATCTTTGAGCAGCCAATTCCTCTTCCGCCTTCTCCCGCGATTCAATCGATCACCGTCGCTGCGCGGGAAAATAAGCAGGCCCCTTCTCCCCTTATCAAATCACTTAAATTGAATATAGAAGGTAGACGATTAAAAGATTCTCCTAGATCCCGATCAGCGTAATATTCTGAATGGGTGGAGATAGTCTAAATAAATATAATAGGGTCGTAAATTGGAATAGAACAAAGACAGGATGGAAAAGTCGAGATCTAGTAAAAAAAAAAGATCATTACACGATATACATGCCGAGGCACAACCAAAGCTAATTTTAACGGTCTTCCAATTGAACGTTCACGTGTTTTTACTAATAATTGCAGCAAGTATTAATAAGGCTCCAAGGTTCTACTGGTGAGGTTATTCCAGGTTGAGGCTTTTCGGCCTCGGCGCGTAACTTGTTGGGGGCGCAAGCTTCCAATCCCATTGGAACCTGCCCTCTCGGCCCCATAAGGTTATTCATCTTATCATCAGCTCGATCCTGTCCAATCAGAATGCTGATGGACTGTTCAGCTGTGGCTTTCCCATGTCTGATTTGCTGGACACAGCCACCCGCGCCGTCAACCCAGAATGCCCAATCAGATCTGATGATTGTATTCATCTATGCTACAACAAGCTCTTACTGTTGGGAGATGGGAGTGTCTTGCTGTGAGCCTTGGCGGTTAATCAACAGCAAACTGATAGTGATGGTTATGTTGTCGATGTTCCTTTGCTCTTCCTGAGGCTGTACTATTGCCGCGATGTGTTTGTCAGTTGTCTTTCATGCATCAAGGCGCAATGTTTCTCATGCCCGCATCCATAGTTCAGACATTGGAAGCCGATCCTGGCTAGCTACCTACCTCCTCAGGAAGCATGCATTGGCTTCAATGAAATGTTCTGTTTGACGGCACAGCTTGCTGGCCTGTGAACTGTTTACTTTCATGTCTGCGTCTGCATGTTCCAACATGACAGCCTATATCAGCCTGACAGGCGTACCTCTCTTTCACTTGTAGGGACAATCCTAGTTGTGTGTGAATACGCCTTGAAAGGCGCCAGTGAAAGGTCTCTCATGCCTCCTCCTTCTAGGCTGCAGTCTCAAGGACCACTTCGTCTCTATTTAAGATCACTGCTTTCTCGAAGTAATAGTTCACTTGACATGGACAGCAGTTCTACTGATTCCACGGTCTTTGGCTCCCTATTTGAAGAGAATCCGACATCTGAAGGAAATTGTTGCGCTGAAGACCAGCCTCCTCAAGAGGAACAGGCATCTGAGGAGACCTCACCACGTGAACAAGAGCCTCCATTGGAAAAGAACCCGTCTGAAGAGACCCAGCTCCCTCAAGAACACCTATCAAGAGGTAATCATTCCTCTCAAGAGAAGCTCCTTGTCATCCAAAACTCAGCAGAAGAGAGATTAATTTCTGCAGATAACTCCACTCCGAAATACAACTCAAGCCCCAAAGATACCTCGACTTCCGTTACAATGACGAGAGAAAAGGCTGAGCTGCAGGCCATCACTGGCATTCCCAGTCAAGAGCACATCCGAATCCTTGATGCCATCGATCGCATGCGTGATCTGGGCGTCAACGAGGATCTCTCCATCCCGCAGGTCAGTGCAATCTCTCAACTACCATCTGAGAATAAATACTGAAACATCACCCATCCAGATCGTGGTTGTCGGCGACCAATCCAGCGGAAAATCATCCACCCTGCAGGCTATCACGCAACTCCCCCTCGCCGTCGACAGCGAACTCTGCACGCGTTTCGCAACGCAAATCGTCCTTCGTCGCACGCCTGAGTCCTCTGTCAAAGTATCGATCATTCCTGCTTCAAGTGCGGATGAAGAGACCAAGAAGCATCTCCAGGAATTCTCGCGCTCTTTTACGGAAGACGAGTTCGACAGCCATGCTTTTACGAAAGTCGTTAATGAGGTTGGTATCATAATTCTCTGGATTCTTACAGAACAGAACACTGACATGGACCTAGGCTGCTGAGCATATGGGGCTGCCCAGTCCTGGTGCCGAAAAGACCGAGGACTTTGAGAAAAGGTTCTCTGGAGACGTGCTCAAAATTGAACTCTCAGGCCCGGAGCAACTCCATCTGAGCGTTGTTGACGTTCCTGGACTGTTTCACAGTGAGTTTTCTTTTTTTTTCTAGGTCAGCCCCATTGCAACAGTCACTGAAGTACATAGATCCCACCAAGTACCAGACAAAGGAAGACCTGGAGATTGTCCGAGAGCTCATTTCGAACTACATGAAGAACCAAAGGAGTATCATTCTGTAAGATTGCTGGAAAGTTTCGTGACTGTACGTGCTTGTTGACACAAATATAGCGCTGTGATGGATGCCCGAGTCAACATCTCTAACCAAGAGGTCTTTCGCCTTGCACGAGCCTCTGACAAAGATGGCTTCCGTACCGTTGGAGTGATTACCAAATGCGATGCTCTACAGCCCGGCGACGAGAAAGAGGTAAATCGCAATCGATCATAAATTGACGTCGACAGACATTGACTGGAATCAGGTTCTCCACGTAGCCCAGAATCAGGTCGAGCACCTCAAGCATGGATGGTTTCTGGTCAAGAATCGATCGACTCAGGATATTCTCGACGGGGTTAGTCTGAAGCAGCGCAACATCAATGAGAAGAAATTCTTCCAATCCCAACCATGGAGCATCCTCCCCAAGGAGAGAATCGGAATCGATTCGTTGAAAACCTTCCTTGGGCAGCTGCTCCTGGACCACATTCGCCGAGAATTCCCGCAACTAATCAGCGAAATTGATGCTCTGGCTACCAAAACTGAAAAGGAGCTCAAGGGCTATGGGCCATCACGTCAGTCTCCTACCGAACAACGCCGATACCTGACGAGAGTGGCGATGGATTATCAAAAGCAGGTTAGCGACTCTCTGAATGGGCTCTATGACGCGAACTTGGCACCGGGCCATCCATCGAAACTGAGATTGCACATCCGCAACATGAACGAAGATTTCGCCGAGAAATTTATCACTCATGGTCATAAGAGAATCTTCAAGACGGTTGACGGTGGTCTTGACTCTGAATTTACCCGCACGGGCGACGACGCCGAGGAAGAGGACATCTACGATTGGATCCGGGGCGTCTACCGCGAGTCGAAGGGGGTGGAACTGCCTGGGACTGTCAACCCCACAGTCCTAGAGTACATCTTCCGGCAGCAGTCCACTCCGTGGAAACCTCTGACCGAGGATTATCTCTCCAAGGTGAAACAGGTTGTTGAGAAGTACCTGGACTATATCTTCCCCAGCGTCATCCCCGACCGGGACGTCTGTTCCAAGCTCACGAGTTTCCTCCGTCCTCAGATTGCGGCCGGATTCGCGCGAGCGGACGCCGAACTGCAGAAGATCCTGCGCGATGAACGGGAGGGCATCCTGCAGACGGTGAACCACTACTTGGCGCAGAACATCGACGCAACTCGTCTGGAGAGGATAATCGCTCGTCTCAACAAGGCTGGTATCAGGACTGAAGACCGACATGTCCCTGTTTCCCTCTCGATGATCACCGAGGCCGTCCATCTCAGCAACGAGGACCAAGCTGTCTACGACATCCACGATATCATCAAGTCCTATTACAAGGTCGCCGTGAAACGGTTCCTAGACAACATCGTCACCCAGGTCGTCGAGCGACATATCCTGGGCCGAGATGGTCCCCTCAAACTCTTTTCCGCGGAGTTTGTCGCTGATTTGTCGGACGATGACCTCGCGTTCATCGCAGCCGAGAGTTTCAGTACTTCTGCGGCGAGAACGGAGCTCAAGAACAAATTGGAGAGACTTCGTCAGGCGCTTGATGTTGCGACTGGTATTCCGCGCTAGAATGCGTGGGTTGCTAAGAGAGCAACCAGTCCTGTGGCACTGTCGAATGTCTTGAAAGAAGGAGCTGCATGGAGTCGAGGACAGGTTATCTGTTGGAAGCTATCATAGAACTGACTCGGCCTGATAACCCTTCCATGCTCATTTAACACTGGTGTACTCTCTCGATTGGTTTTTCGCAGTTCTTACTGGCTGACTTTGTGAAATTTTCCATTAGACATGAGAGCAGTTTGTCAACCGTTACATTGCTTTTTTTTTGGTTCTACTTTCTCCTGTCTTACATCAATAGAATGAATATGACTGTTATTATTTACCCTTTTTACAGGACCGCATAAAGTCATCAGCAAACGGTAGTCGTTTGATAATTATCTATTTCATTCTTTAATTGTTTAGCATACACTTCATTTTAAAAAATAGCCATGCAATTCGGCGGACTCGAAACGCCCTTTGCACAGTTGAGCGGGCTGCTCGACACGAAAAAGCTCCAGCGGTTATGCTTCTTGCACAACTCCGCCAACCCCTCCAGGTCGAACATCTCGCCGATGGGAAGCCCCCAGCCGGCCAGCAAGTGATGGTGCAGATCCCATTCTTTCTGGATGGCCGGGAACACCTCGAAACTGACGGTGTCGGAGGCCACGGCCGCAAAATGGTTGTCCCAGAAGAACTTCACGACACGCTCGCTCTGCTCAAGACCAGCGTGCTTGGGCACCTTCTGCTCGCTGTAGGCCTGCTTCTGGGCAGGCGTCATGGAGTCCCAGGTCTTCTGGAGCCCAACGCGGAGGAAGAAAATGTCGCCTCGGCGAAACTCGATGTTGCACTCTTTCGCGATCTCGTACACGTCATCCAGGGACACGACGTGCTGGGTGAGCGCGTTCACACTGATGCCTTTCTTCTCCGCCCACGAGAGATAGTCGATGAGCACGCCGCGGCCGGCGATGCCCTGTTTCGCCCAGAATCCCATGCCGATGCGGTTCGATTCGCCGCTGAGGATCTCCTCCGCCGTGGTGCCGCCGTACCAGACCTTTTTACCGTCTGGACCAGGTGCGCTGTGGTGACGGAGTCCATCCCACTGGGATGACTGCTGCGGGTTGAAGTGGAATTCGTCGTCGAAGGCGTTCTCAGGGTCTACCCATTTGATGCGATGCTCGAAACGCTTACGACCGAATCCTGAACTGCGTCAACAAGGCTTGTCGAGTACTGAAATTGGTCGAGGTGCATGCAAGGTGCGTACCTGGCGGATCGAGCTTCTCCAGATCCCAATTCAAACACACACGCTCTCCGGTCTGGATCTCCGACCGCGCGGCAGCAGCGACGACGTCGGGCGTCAGCAGTCGCAGCATGCCCAGGCCTTCTTCGGCAGACCCCGCCGGGGCAGGCCAATATCGTCGCTTGTCGGGGAGATCTTCATACTTCTCGGGGAGGTCAGGTATGCCGGACATGTTTGATGAACGCGTAGAACTGGACTCTTCAAGTTGGGTCAATTGTGCAGCAGACAAGGAGATAGATGTCTCCGGACAAGGAGCAGACTGATCTGGCCATGTTGGCGTTTGGGTTGCAGCAGAGTATGAAACGCATAGCGGCCTTCTCGCCGTGACGGAATACTGTCGAAAATGGTGGGGTAGGAAGTCCTCCGTCAGTCGTCGGAGTTGGTCCGAGTGGGATGTTTAGCCTATGGAGTACTCCACGGTAAGTTCAATTGAAATCAGAATCTGAGACGCTGACAGTATTATTATTATTATTATGTATTACAAGCCTTGCAGGTCTCGCTTTGCTCGACTGGTTTAATAGACTACCTCCTATATAAAGTAATTTCTATCATCTATGTACTACTTCCTAGGCTCCCTACCCATATTCCTTGCCATATTCTCCTCACCATCTTTCCTATATTAGGTATATAGTATTCCATATCTACTTTCCAGGTGGGCTCCCTACCTATATTCCTTGCTATAGGTGAGTTCTTGCCATTATCCCTTGCTGATGGCCTAATATATAATTTATTACTAATAATGAGGTTTCTTTTTTCACAAATTTATATATATCTCTTGCTAATAAGATTTTATGAATTTGGCATAGGATGCTTATATATGTATATCTGTTACTTTTTATAGCCACGTGTCAGTGTGCAAAAACGGATTTTTAATGTTTTATAGTATAGGGATCTTGATATTGAAGAAATGATGGATGTCAACAGACTATTATACAGAATAGAAAAGAGACATAACATGACCAGCATATGCTCGCTCAGAACCGTACATATATATATACACACATCATGCAGAAAACAACGATAGCCACCCACATAGTATAGCAATTTTCGCAGATGGACAGCATGGAAGAGCGACTGTCTCGGCTCGAGGAAGACAACTATCTCCTTCATCCGTATTGCGACCAGAGCCTGGCTGTACGAGTCATCCTCGATGCAGAGTCCAACCTGCCCATAACGGATCCTGATCGGCACAACCGAAACGCTCTTGCACATGGTGGCAATATCCGGGCAGACATCCGTGCTATCGAGTCCATTCTGCCGCTTGACCCCGGCCGTGCAGAAACCTGGAAAAGCACGTTTTACACTCTTTATCACCTCGACATTGGAACTGGTTGTGTTGGCGATCTCACGACTATACCGGGGGCACTTTTAGTGTCCGCACCTTCATGCATCATCTGAATGATCCAGCACTTCCTGCTGATCTTGATCTGCTGGCTAACCCTGATGTAGGATGAGATGCGTAAGCCGTGGACCATATTGGGTACCATCACTGAAATTTTGCACTTCATTCACAATTCTGAACTACGGCGACTCAAGGTCCTTCACACTGGGGCATTCAGAGAAGACCTCAACAGTGAGGCTTCCCTATTTGGCGCAATTCTGGTATATCGGCATCTCAAAGACATCTGGATTGCCGACCAACGGGCCATCGAAAGAGCCGAGACTGTTCGCAACCGTAACAGATTCATTTTAACTAATATGAGCCCCATCCTGGAACAATCAAGCATATAATGTTAATATCATGTAGATTAACTGCAAGATTATCAAGACCGAGTTGCAGCGCTATGCTGAGTATCTCAATTGGTTTGGCCTCACCAATTTCGTGTGGAATGACGTGGAAAATACTGCTCTCCTTTCCCTGACTGACCTCCTGACTGCTCGCACCTGCTTCCAGCAAATGAGCGCGGGGTCAGTCCCTGATCCGATGGACCTGTCTACTCAGTCTACTCCAACGGAGAATCCGTTCATCAGTGCGAGTCAGTTGTCGCCGGTGTCTGCGATCACTGCGCGCCGCCGGAACGTGAGGAACTTGCATCGCCGCAATCAGAGTTCCTCCTTCTGATGTGGCCAATGAATTCAGTGCTCTCTTTCGAACTCCCAGTGGAGGAAGAGGCCAATAAGTTGTTCTGTTCTCCGGAGTTACACCATGCATCCCATCCCGAAGTTTCTTGCACGGGTTCTCTGTAAAGTTTTGTTCCCAAGGGGCAATGGTGCCTGGATTTCGTGCGTCATTTCCATTGGAAAGAGCCTGAGGACAAGACCCATATCGTTAGATAGAAATTTACTTTGTTCCTTCCTTCATTCTTCTATTCTTTCTATCTATGAACTGATATGAGAAGACAGCAACAAGGAGTATAACAGATCTCTAGTGTTCCCATAGATAATGACCTATTTCTAACCTAGCAGGAGATAAGAGATATACTAATAGATATAATATATAAGCTAACTATCTGACCCCTAGATCAGTATATAATAGAAGTAATAGGTTAAAAGAAGTATTACTAGAATTCTATAAGCTATTTGCCCTCTATATTAATGTACTTATTTAATTAAACTATGCTAATAACTATCTAGTAGTCTATAAATCTAATGCAAGGCCTTTTATAATTATTTGACGAAGTAAAAATAGGTAGATATATAATTTCCTAGGGAAGGCTCTTGCTCAATCTTATTTACCATTCTTAGTGTCTGTCAATGATAACAAAGTGCAGCACTCCTTAGTATCATTCTTTAGATAAGGCGAATGTAACTTTTGATTCGAAATATGATTGTGTGGAAACTTTGCTTCACTTCAGATTGGATCCGCTACGCTGTATATTCCGTCATGCTGGCCATGGCTTGAAATGAAAAAAGTGGCCAAGATGAAACCTGAACTAGCAATTCATTCCAAATGTAGCTGGTTAGTTAGAAAATACCTAGAAGCTTCAACTGATTAAGATAATGGCACTGTATATATTACATTAATAGTTTTAGCACAGGATTTATAAGGCACGTACTGTAGTCTTCATGATTAACTTAATAAGTAATCAAATTGGGTCTGAAGGCTCAACCCCTAGGGGAAATAAAAGAAATTATAATTGTAAATAGTTCTTTTTCCCCCCTAAAGGGTTAAGACAGAATCTTAGAGTGTTTAAGCTTTTATCCCCTAGGGGATAAAAGCTAGCCTATATATGAAAAAAAAATATATACTCTGGATCTTTGAGTACATTACTACTATCTGTCTTCCTGTAGGATGCCTCCATGGTCATTATGATTGTTCCCTCTACCCAATGCTCACTAACCATTACTCCTATTCCTTTTAACAGGCAGCTATGTGCCCACCAAAAGTATTCTCCAAAGTAAGCCCCATAGTGCATGCGCATGTTTTGGACATGTCTTCAAAGGTGTTTAACAAGCAAGGACGATTTGCTGCATTCCTTCGCCGTCTGTGCCGCAGGACCGATTTTCTATGAACGAGAACGATAGTCGGTGTCAGGTGAAGCCGTCGCGTCACATGATTCGTAACTCATCCTCGTATCCCAGATTCCTCTGCCGTCAATGCTCGTAAAAGTCAATCCTCAAAACCTGCTGGTTGTCCGATCGACAGCTCCTTCTGCTCGAATCCGCACATAGGGTCCGTTCGATGGAGATGACCATCTCGATGGCTTCCAAGTGGACGTTGCATTAGCTGAAACACTCAAGGGAATCACATCCCATTTGGGGTTGCTGAAACATTGCAAGGTAGCTTGCTTATGCTTTCTGCTGAACTTGATCGACATTGAGGTGGCAGCTTGCTGACAAGAAGGTGACAACAGGGAATATAATGCCCTGCTTAAGCAGTATCTACTGCACAATGGACAGATAGATATCTACCCTGCTTGCCACCCCCTAATAGCAGATTGTTCATCTCATTTCATTCACTTTTCTAGGTTCACTGTGTCAGCTGCAAAGGGGTTAGCCTGCTGCTTTATATGGCTGGAAGGTCCTCACATTGGTGTTAGAAGGGATTTAACAAGGAATTGATTTGAATGGTGGTACCTTGCAAAGTGAAAATGGACTGAATGACATGTGAAAGGACAGTTCTCAAGACATCCATAGCAATAGATCATGAGAAAGAAGAGAAGTGTAGACAAGACCATACTGCAAGACATTGCAATCTAAATATTTCAATGAAGATTGATATAACCATGTATTTGGATGCATTTATAGTCACAAATATCTGATGCTGACAGAATTATTATTATTACGTATCGTGTTGACATTGACAAAAGAAATGATGGGTCTGACAGGCTATTATACAGGACATAGAAAAGAGACATGACGACAGACATGACATGACCGGCATATGCTCGCTCAAAACCATACATATATACACACATTATGCAAAAAAAAAAAACGACAATAGCCACCCACAAAGTGTAGTCTTATAGCCCGTCCATTACCAACTTCCGCACACTCGAGGACTCGTCCCGAGTGACCGACTCCTGGGACAGCATCGTCGTCACCTTGATGCCTCCCATCTTGCCGTCCTGGCTGAGGTTCTCCTGGCTGCTGGCGCTGGCGCTGGAGCCGGGGCCGGCGCCATGACGACGCATGTCATACATGTCCAAGGCGTCACCGCCGCCTTCGTCTCCTGGGCCGACGACGGTCGCGTTGACCGTTGACAGACCCATTGTTCGACTCCTGGAGACACCCCTGTTTCGTCCGTAACTGCGACTGTAGCTGGCAGACGAGAAGATCCTGGGGAAGATTTTGGAAATGAGAGGCTTGATGGTGGGTAGGGAGGCGCAGATGATGGCGACATTGCACTCGATGGCCGACCACATCGCTGCGCCGACGTTGTCATCTGTAAAGCATGCGTCAGTATTGAAAGTCAGAAAGAAATAACAAGGGATGGACCTACAGGTCGGATCGGAGGATTCTGAAATCACTAGTAGAAATTTCAAGCGGATGATGGTGGTGACCGTCACACTGAAGAGAAGGTCAGACGAAGCTGGACGACGGACTGTAGAGACAGTGACAGCACTCACAATCCACCAAGAGCAAACACTCCCATGAGGGCAACTTTCTGCCTCGTGGGGAGCTGCAACGATTTGAGGACGGGCATCGGCAGAAGCAGGATGATGATGTCGCTGAGGATATGCATGGCCGAATTCGAGAACCAGAGCCCCTCCTTGTCGAGACAGTAACCCGGCAAGCTGTCGTTCCAGAATTTCGCCACGGGAATGCAATTCAACCACGCGCTGACGAACGTCCACGTGCCGTACACGACTAGCACGCCCAGCATGATGTTGCACGCAAGCAGCATATTCTTAATCTTGAAGACCCGCCTGTACTGCAGCAGGATTGACACCTTGGAGCTGAAGAGAGTCATCTGGTAGAGTGGAATAGTTGCCCAGAGGGCCTGGAACAGCATTAGCTTTCATGCAACCTTCATGCAGCCTTCATGCAGCTTCATGCCTGACTGGGGCAGTTCGCAACTCACAATCAACTGATTGGTGACGATATTCGGTGGAAGTGCACTGATTTCCTGACCCATGCCGTATTTCACCTCTGGAGACATTTGTTTAGCCAACACATTGTGCATGTTGCGGGAGGGAGGGGGAGAGTTCTGCTAACCAGAGACAAAAAGGGCAAAAAAGGCCCAGTCAAAGACCTGTGTCATGCATGCGTTAGAAGCATGTCTTGGAAAAAAAAACGATGGAAAAGGTGGAATCAACTTACCAAGGCATTCAGAACGGCCAGATCATCTGCACCCCATTGTCGAACCATCCACAGTCGAGTATAAATCCGTGTGAAGACGATCACCGTGGCTAGCGAGGTGAAGACGATGCTGACGTCGAGGGCGTGGAGACCCCGAGGGCTCTCGAAATTGTTATCGGACATGTTGGTCTGTCAATTTTCTCGCTGTGCATGAAATTTCTTCCTGACTGGGCATTCCCAGGTTTTGCGCGTAAACCAGCAAGGCGAAATTCAGGCGAGCGTTTTCTTTTCGACGAGCGAAGGCGGGGGAGAGTCGCTTGCTTGGTGATAACGAACTGACTGTTTGTTCATCCCATGCTTGCAACCCCCCTGGCTATCGGAAATCACACAGTACATACAGAGTACATATCTACAGAGAGGGGACAAGCACTTATTAATGACCGGGAATGGCTTACACATGTCCTACATAAGGACCCGCCAGGCACGACCTAGTTAGTCTGTCAAATCGAATCAAAGCAAACCCTAATCTGCAACGCAAAATCCCGACAAAAAAAAAGTTCTTGCACGCGGAACGCCACAGCCTAGTCTGGCCGATCTAAATATCTCGCCAAGATGGTGGCGCCGGGTGCTTCAATCCTCGTGGGCATATAACCTGCGATAGGACCATCTCAGACTGCCCATCACTGGCCGGTGTCAATACACGAGTGGAGCAGCAGACGGGATATGCAGCATAGTTCATCAATCTCGGAGGTAAGAAAGATGGGGCATCGCGGAAGCGTTACCCAGGTTGAACTTAGAGGTCCTCGGTGTGCCGAAAGTAAACTCTACAGTACAGTCTACACCGTGAAGACGGGACGGGGAAATAAGGATGCCGAGCGACCATTATTATATATTATTTGATCGACTGATCGACGCATTGTCATTGATCTTGTGGCGTGGAGATCTTTCAATAGTGCGAACAGTTGTTCCGTTCGTATAAGTTGAGGATTTCCCTTTCCTACAAGGCTATTTATTCACGCCACGGCAGGCCGATATGAATATCGATTTATTTACCCCACGATTTGGCTGGTACAGGCTGCAAGAGATTGCCAGGCTGTGAGCGATCATATGACGTGATAGGGGGAGTATATTCCTGATATCATCCGATTCATCATTACGGGTCATTCCTGCATCAAACTTGAACCTCACTAGGACAGGAACTCGCGTATAACGTGTTGGATGATACATATCAAACTGCTGCAAGTGAAACCCCTGAATGCGTCGATGGCATACTGATCGAGGACGTCTGCTTCAGTTTCCTCTTGTCCGGAATTATATGATATCTGGCTGGAGTCGATCGGTTGATCTATGACCATGACCATCAGAGATGATCATGACCACATCCTAAAACAAAGAGGCCACAGCCATCCAAGGCGTCAAGATAGATGAGGAAACAGACGTACTAACTCAGATAGGGAATTTGTTGCGGTTGGCCACGCTCAGACGTCTGGATCGGTGGGGATTCTCTGAACCTTCTCGGAGATCCCCCTTTTTGTCGTCCGGTCCCTCCAGCCGAAGTCTGTGCAACACCGCCCAGCCAACCTTTCGATTCCCACCTGCCACTCTGCTGATCGATTCAAATGACAACTGTCTTGCTTTTGCCAATTAAGCTTCAACTACCGTGGTTAAGGTTGAAGCTCTTGTCATATGTTTTAGTCGGACCTCCCTATTGCCTGGCAGGCTGGTACTGGTTGCGACATCTTTCAGATGCCTTAATCTCGCATTTACAGACAGTCTTCTTCTGTACGGAGTATTTAAGATGGATATATCCTGTGGAGCTGAGATTTATATGGAGTAGAAGTACTTGCTCCTCCATACCGCTGTGACCTGTTCCCTCTGAGTCTGAGCAGCATGCAGCTGCGGCTTCCTCGAAAACAGGTGGGGTATGGTACCTGCCGATCATGCTGCTAAAAAAACGTGTCAATTTAGCCCAAGACAAGCACGCTGCACAGTGCACGCGAGCCACAAACTCTAAATGCCGTTTCAGAACGTGGCCGCTATCCCGATTTCCAGCTTGACGATGTGGTCTTCACTCTTCAGGCTGCATGACGCAGTCCTCGGCAGCCTTCCGTATCGGACTATGCCATGTACGGATACAATAAATCGAATCATCTATCTGTGAAGGGCACAGATCGTGAGGACCTCGGCTGAGTCTGCTCCTGAGGTTGCATCTGCTGCACAGCTTGCACTTCACATATCTTCCAGTGGATGGCTTGATCCTACTGGATTGCTAGCATACGCGTCATCGCAAGCGCAAATCTGGATACTTCGAACCCAGCAGCCAGCTTAGAGGAAACCTTATCACACGTTGTGTACAGTACTCCGTACGTACGTACTCAAAGGCTCTACGCATCACGTTTGATACAATCTCGGCCCAAAACTGCCGTGGATTACGGTATCACCAAGCAGGAGGTTGGACTGTTGGAACTTGGACAGAGTTCGAGCTAAATTTGTGCGGGCAATCTTTGAGAGGCGAGTGGCAGGCCGCAGTCGTGTGTGGGGACGGACCAAGTTCCCATTATGCCATTGCCTGATTGCCATATCAGGGGTACGGAAATCGAGGCACAAAGTATGCTCACTGTACAGAGTACTCCGTACTTGTGGCGAGTTGACAGCTGACAGCTGACAGACAGACCGTTAACTGCCAGTTCTCCGTACGCCGTACGGAGTACTTAAGTCAATTGACTGCACGGTACCGTGGTTCCTGCTCCGTCAGTGTGGTCGGTCCCGAACCTTGGTCCACACGACTCAAAATGTGGTCTTTTGCTCGAATCACCTGACAACAATAAATAATCATTTAATGACTCTGTCAGGAGACTGAGGACTGACCAAAACTGGGGTGACGGGAGGTCTTATAACCTTTGGCAATTCTTTCGCAATTGTTTGGAACTCCTGGTATTACTATTTGAAGAAACCCAACCTTCCTTTAACACGACTCAGGGGCAATTGCCAATAGGCTGCTGGCATCAGTCTTTGTGGCGGCAATAGTCTCTCAGTTTTGTCTCCTTTTCGTCCGTCTGGACTGTGCACGAGTTGATGATGACGGTCTAGACTAGATTTGGCTAATCTTGGCGAAATAAGCATCATACAGTATTCTCCGTTCTCCGTACTCCGTACTCCGTACTCCATTCTCCGTACCTGAGGATCGTCTAGTACTGACTGCTTGCAGATGTGGCATGCCCCTCTCCTGACATCTCTACTCCATACGATATTCTCTGTTTGGTGAAGAGAATACTTTTGCAGACTATTCTCATACATAACTTCTTTGTGAAAGAAATCTCAATTAGGGATAACTTACAATTCCATCGTATACGGTATATCGTATTCTGAGGCATAGACTAGCATCTTTGCAACCCGACATAACACTCGTTATTTCTCAGGGGTATGTACCCCGTATATATCCTTCACAAAGTTCTTACTGTGCATCCAGCAGCAATCAATTCGAACACATACCCAATCCAGCAATTGTCCTCGAAAGGGTTCACGGTCACATAAGGAGTCCTACTAGTCTACGAGTCTACGACTCCGAAGAACCTGATCGATCTAGCCTTACTTGATCCATGCGTTAGTAGCTACTTATGGACAGACTACAGTAGTCTCGTCGATCATCATCGTGGATCATGACGACTTACGTTAACATTCACCATATACGGAGTAGTGTCCGATCTCACTACTGTGCTAGCAGCGAGCACTGATCAAGTGAAAGTCTAGTCTAGCTTGTATATGGCATGGCATGGCACAGCATGGACCATGGTATGGTATATCGACTATCGATTTTAGCGAGGGCCAGGCGGGATCTATTGTACCGTGCTCCATTTATGAGGATAATACCCCGTGTTGTACTCCGTACAATGGAGTATTGTCTTGCTTCAATTGAAGGTTCACTTTCAAGGCTGATTTTATTCAAGCCTTCGACACGTGCGGCATTTCTTCTGACTAGTACTCCGTACTATCATGACGACTCGCTCTGCCGAAACTGATCGACATGCCTGAGTTGCTGAATATTATTAAATATTAATTAATAGTGGAGCTCTTAAGACTCTTCTTAATGCAGTTTCTCGTCCTGAACTGTCTATGATGTAAATGGCTTCCTGACTAGCGAAGTCTTTTTTTCAGCCATGGTCATCTAAAGACAATTAAGTTATGGACTAACTGATTTTTGAGTCCTTGATATCATATCATGTCAATTGATAAAGAGAGACTCTGGTACTAATACCTGCTGATCAAAGTTGCAGCATTGCGGGGAAAAGATCAGGCAGGCTTTCAACCGGTGACAATGATTACTGATCAATCAGCATTGCGGAATCCAAACCTTGCACGGTTGCACCCCCACCTGGTCTGCTACCATCTCAACTCTCGTCCTGTCGACCTGTCAATCAAATAATGATTACTCCATAATGAGCAATGGGCACGACCGATCATGGCTCAGGAGCCACAACAACGACAAAGCGCTCCGGTCGAAGGGTAGCCCACTCGCGGGGCGGCTGCCTCACGTGCAAGCGCCGGAAATTGCGCTGTCCGGGTGAGTATGAGTACAGACCTGAAGATAAGACAGTATCAAGTAACTAATTTCTAGAAAACAAACCAATATGTGAGCGATGTTGGAACGACAACAAACCGTGCAGTTACGCCATTCAGCTGCAGTGGGAAGATGATAGCCGGAAGCGAGGCATCAAGCATGGACGCAGTACACGAGTCGCAGACGCGACGACGACGGCGTCGACATGGATTGGTTTACCCATCGCAGGCAAAGTCCGGCATTTTCTTAATACCAGTGCATGCGATGTTGAGGATGGAATGGTCGCAACAACTGCGTTGTCGTCATCTTGGTCGCAGAGCCTTTTGTTTGCGCAGAAACCAACTCTGTCAGCATGGCCCAGAGCCTACCCTACTCTGTCATTAGATGATGACGGTCGAGATGCGTATCTCTTTGACTACTGTAAGTAGTAGCTTTCTCTTCTTATTTTCTCTTTCGTTTTATTTCCTTGAAAAAAAAAAAAGAGTTTTCTGACACTGACGCTACCAGACTGGCAATACGTCTGCGAAAACATGACGCTGGTCGACGGCTCCTTCAACACCTTCCGCCAACTGATCCTCCCGCTCGCCTTGAGCAGCGAATCCGTCATGCAGATGGTGCTGGCCCTGGGGGCTCTCTCCCTCAACGCCGCGGGCCGCGACGGGCTGTATACGATCGCACTACGGCACAAGCATCGATCGATGCAGCTGCTTCGGCGGCATATCGCGCGAACCGAAACGGCGGCGAATGATCAGAATTTGGTCGTTATATTGATGTTGTGTGTGTTTGAGGTGGGTATCTATTGGACAACGTCTAGATGATGCGGAACTGATGGAGGGATTAGATATCAGATAACTGCCAACTTTCGTGGTCCACCCATTTATGCGCCGCACTCGACCTGATGCGGTTGGCAACACAACAGGGTGGTATATCTATGATCACGCCTGAAGTCTCCAGCTTCGTGTCGAGGTTCTTCCTCGTCAAGGATGCCCTGGGCCGGACGGCGTGCGGGAAGAGAGCTAAGATCAAACAACTTCCGACGGTCAATTCTGGCGAGGTGAGTACATACTACGACACGCGTATTACGGTCCTTTTTTCTTTCTTTTTTTTTCGGCTAGGTCTACATCAACAACTAACATGAATATTATAGATTGACCCCTCGATTGGTTGTTCATACGAGTTGATTGGCATCATTTCGGCCATCACTGATCTTTCGCGTGAGATGGTAAATCCAGACTTCAACTTAATTAAATGGGTGATATGATATCTCTGACACTGTCATACCCAGGCCCAAGCAGATGCGTCCGGACTAAGCTTCACAGCGTCCACCGCCTGGCTCGAGAAGACGGCACAGATCGAGCACCAGCTGGACTCGTTAACGCAGTATCTCCCTTCATCTATCTCCTCATCCCACACGTCTACATCATCTACGTCGTCTTCCCCTTCTGCGTCAGACATCCTCCTCCGCACCTCCTCCCTCATCCACACCGCCGCAAAACTCTACTACCTCGCCACTCTCCGCTCCATCGACCCCTACTCGCCGACAGCGCGCCAGCTCGTGCAAGACGCAATCGAGTGGACGCGCCCGCTGTCACCAACGCATCTCCGCTCCGCACATCTCTGGCCGCTGTTTGTCGCTGCCGTCTACGCGACGGAGGACGAGGAAAGAGTGTTCTTCCTCGACCAGTTTGATGTCCTTGAGGGACAGCATTCTGCCCTTGTGGCGGCTGGGGCTGTTGGTAGGGTTAGGGGGATTGTGGAGACGGTTTGGAAGAGGAGGGATTTGCGAAGCACCAGCACCAGCACAAGTACCAGCAGTGGTAGCAGCAGTGGTAGTAGTAGCAGTGATACCCCTAGTATGCTTGCGACCGAAGAAGAAAGTCCCCAGACCTGGCCCCAGACCCAGAACTGGACCTGGACCTGGACTCGCAACGACTGGGCACGGTATGTCCAGCCTATGAGTGAGGGACTGTGCTTGGGATAGTAGATCGATAGATCACGTACTCTCCCAGTGTCGGGTGTATGTACTGTACATACTGACGTACTCATCATGCCATGAATGCAACGCTGATCCGATCTGGTCTGATTTACTACTACTTAAACTGACCATGGTGATGGAGTCGATAGAATGCCTTGGCATGATGTATGTACTGTACAAACATACCTAATACCTGGTGAGGGGTAATTAATATCTTGAAGCATGGTTCTCATTCATGTACTGTACAGATACATACCTCCCTTTGTGTATGTACTCTATGCTTAGTATGCTTAGTATATATATATATATATATATATATATATATATATGACTTAGGGACTACTTCATAGACTGCTGCTCACAGTAATTACTTAGTTCAAAAGGTCTGGTCTGCTCACAGGGAGCTTTTTCAAGCAAAGTGCCAGCCTCAATATATATATTATTAATAATACCATCCTGCTAGACCAGACCAGACCAGACAAGAGATCGGTTGGAAGGTCCATTGAATATTCACTCTTGAATCTTGAGAAGTCGTGCCAAAAAAAAGATCTCCAGACTCTGCCAGAGAGAGAGAGAGAAAGAGCTCGCAGGAACCCAACCAACCCCTTTTGTAGAGAGAGAGAGAGAGAGAGATGTTTTGTGAAGCACTCGCGCACGCGGGTGTTCGTTCGTGGCGAACGATGGGGCAAATTACTTGGTGAGTGAGTAATAATTGGCTTGGATTGGAGTATCATAGCATAGCATAGCATACTCTATAGCATAGTATATATAGAATTATGTATAGTCCGTACTGTATGCCCTTCCTTATATTATACCTAGGTATACAATACAAGGATAGCACCGCCTGTATGTACATATGTACTCCGTACGGAGGAGGACTATATGACTGGCGAGTTGAGTCTCAGCGTGGCCTAACTGCACTAACTACTATAGGAGCCGATCTGGAACTGTAGTAAATAAATAAATAAATAAATAGAAGGAATTCTCTCTACTCTACCCAGTACATATTATATTACAAATTACCTGCATAGACAGTACAGTACATACATCCTTAGATCAAGATCAATTGATCAGTTGGTTGGTTGGTTTGCTGGCTGATGAGATGACTTCATCTCACACTCACTCACTCACACACACTTTTCTGTCTGTCTGTTCAAACACATTGATTCAATTCAGTCAAACAAAAACAGGATATATCCTTATTTATTCGCTCAAATTCAAAAATCACATAGAAAAGAAAAGAGAGAGGAAGAAAAGAAAGCAAAAGGAAAAGGAAAATATTACAGAGGTGTAGTGTACGCAGACATGAAACGAAACGAAATGAAACGAAACAAAACGAATGTATCCATCCCCTATGCTTGCACATATGACACATGGTCGTTGTGTAAAAGATGATATGATATGCATGTGGTGGTGATTTACTACAGATCATCGTCCTCTTCTACTTTCGCTGTTGCGGCGGTGGCGTTCTTCCCTCCCGACATGGATGACATTTCGTATTCCTCGCGGTATGGGCGATTGCCAGAGGCAGCAGCAGACATGGCGATGGCTTGTCGGCCTGCGTCGGAGGACTCGAGAAACTCGCGCAGACGCCGCTTGCCTTCCTCCATCGCCTGGCGCGATAGCGCGTCGAGCATTCGCAGGATGGGACCCCACAGGTTGAGCTGGTAGATTATATACGCGCAGACGGCGCAGACGAACAGAAGCAGAAAGTAGGCTGGGTTGCGGAGGACTGTAGCAAGATCAGTATGCAAGCTCAAACTCGTTTCAGAGGGATGCAACCTACCAGCCCAGATCTCGTTCCAGCCCAGTGCTAGGAGCAGCCCGTAGAAATACAGCGGCACCTGCGTCATCCCTCCTATCGCGCTGCGCTTCGCCTCCACATACACCCCGTCGGCCGCCTTCTTGAATCGCACTGTCAGATCCTGCTGCTTCGCGTCGCTCAGCATCGTCATCTCCTCCTCCAAGCTCTTGCCCTCATCCTCATCCACTCCCCCGATCGGAGTCAGGTCCTCTTCATCCGCCGGCGTGGCTGAACTCGGCGTGTGTCCAATCCACCGGTCAAGCGGCGGAGGAGCGTTCGTCTCCGCGAGGCGGAATCGGGACAAGAGCGGGATGAGGGCGAGAGTAGACTCGCGCGCACGCATGTAGATGCCTTCAATGTCATCCGTCGGCCGCCAGATCCGCGGCACACCTGCATCGTCGTAGCGGAATTTGTCCTCGAAGTTCTCTCGCAGCTTCAGCAGCAGGTTCCCTTCCATCATCTCCTCTTCAATCTTCGCCCGGAGCACCCCCCACGACTTCCTCCGGAGCCGCCACAGACCGACGTCCACCTCGTCCACGCTGGCATCAAAGCTGCTAGCCCGGTCGGTAAACCTCCGCTCGGCGTCAAGAACCGTCTCGACGAAGATGTTCCAGATCCGGTCCCAGAGGCGCGTCTCCAATGGCTTCTTCCCCGTCTCGGGCGCCCCGGAGCCTCCTCGACCAGAGCCAAGGGCATTGAACTCCAATCCAACCGACTCAGCAAGACGCGACCGCACCCACCGTTCCACTCTCGTCGCAAGCCGCCGCATCTCGTCCTTCCTGAGTTGCGCGCTAACCTCGCCCAAGTCTTTCTGGTACAGAGCCAGTTCCTGCTCGTAGTTGCTCCAGGGGGCGCCTTCCACCACCACGGCGCGAGCTTCCTCTTCAAACTTTTCGATCGCGGTTTTGGTCTCCTGGCTGACAATCTCCGCGAAATCGTAGCTGGAACCCCTCTTTTGGCCGACCTTGACAGCCCCCGTAACCGCTTCGCTGAACTCTTTGACTCCTAACTTGTGTGCCGCGCTCAACTGGCCTTGGAAGAGGGCCTTCAGCCGCGTGTCAATCTTGTTTTCGAGGTCAGCCCGCTTCCGCTCGTAGACACCTTTGTGGTATCGGCTGGCTTCCGTCTCGAAACTCTTGATGGTCTTCATGCGCGCAGACCGCATCGCGGGACCCAACCCGCCCAGCAGTTGCGGTTCTCCGGAACGAGCGCTTTCTGCCTGTTTCTCCTCAAAGGGCGTGATCGCCTCGTCGAATCCCACAAGGACCTCCCGGAGGATTTCGTCGCAACGGAACTGCGCAAGCAATTCCTGCTGGGTCGGCAGATCCAGGTCCTTATTGTTGACAATCTGATCCCAAATGCCCTCCGCATAATGCGCGAAACCGTCGGCCGGGATCCGTCGGTGGTATTCTGGCAAAAAGACGCCGTTGTCGGCAGCGTCCGAATCCTTCGTTCCCTCACGGAACCGTGTCCCCAACTTTTTAACTTCGGCAGCAAATTGCTCCGGCTGGTAGCCTTTGTGAGGTAGTCCGTAGAACGCAAAGTCAAAGTAGTCGTGAATTGTAGAGGTCTCCAATCCTGGAGGTTTCGATAGCGAGGCCCAGATGCGCGACAGGTCTTCGAGCAGGGTGTTTTGAAGGTTCTGGAGCGGTGTGGTGCCGATGAAGTCACGGATTACGAAGAAAAGGAGGGAACGATGGGTGGTGCTGCTCCTGTCAGTATATCGATCGACACCACGTCGGCGAGTGCGTACCTCTTGTCTTTCAGGAATAGCTGCAGATTGACCTCGAATACGGTCTTCAGCAAGCCCATGTTGGCCCCCTGGTACAGACCGACCTGGTGCTCCCAAATGTTGACGATCAACACCTCACTCGTCGCCAGCGCAAAGAGAGCGCTCTTGCGCTCAAAGTCCTGGTCCTCGCCCCGTTCGCGACCGTCGGTGCCCTCGACGTCCATCACGAGTATGTTGTCGGCCATGCGTGCGGTCGTATCCGCCGTGCCCTGGCTCTCCAGCTTGTTCTTCGACAGCCAGATGCCCTTGGTGGTCTGCCGCCTCTCCAGGTCGGACATGACGCTGAACTGGGTGCCGAACAGGTGGTTGAGCAGGGTCGATTTGCCGGTGGACTGGGAGCCAAAGACGGAGATGAGGTGGTAGTTGAAGCCGGCATTGGTGACGCCTTCCAGGGAGAGGTACTTGGAGAGGTTGGGACTGTAGCAGTTCGTTTCAGATCAGCATTGGAGAGCTGCGCAAGTTGAGAGTAATAGGGACACTGACTTGAATTTTTTATCCTCGTCGATGACTTGCACACCATGCTCGTAGGCCGCAGGGTCGCTGTGGGCGCCGATGGACGCGAAATGGCCGTTGGTGGCAGTTGAACTGCTCACCGCAGGGGGTTCATCAGCCATGACGAAGAGAGGATCGCTATCGCCTGCTCAGAGGGGGGAAATAAACGGTAAGTGTGCGCCAGGTCAGTCAAGTAGAAATAAATCTAGAGAGCGGTGACCGGTTGCTGTTCGGAGGCGACATGCAAGGAGCGAAGGAGCAGCAGCAACAACAACAACAACAAAATTCTACTGTGGAACTGTCATCCAGAAACCACAGCAACTGCGCACGACCGGAACCTGGAAGGTAGGGAGTGTTGTATACAGCCTGGTCGGGTTGCCGTGGAAGACAAGCAGCCCAGAAGCAGTTGTCTGGAGAGTCGGGACAATCTCCACCGGGCCAGCGGCCGTCTGGGGTTCCGTCATGCTGCGCCCGCCAACAGAAATTGTATCTTGGATGTATCCACCACGTTCCTCTCGGCGCTCTCACCACCAAAAGATACTTCTCTGGTACCTCAGAGTGACCTGTGACCTCTATCCTGACGTACTTGATCTGGAGAAGTCAGACGATCAACACTGCCCAGATGACTTCATATCAGTCAACCTAGTCCTTACACTTGATTTTCTGTATAACCGCTAAAGAAAGAAATGAAGTCACAAGATCATGGATAGGTCGTATCCAAATTAATGACCCTGCTACCAGCCAAGTCGTAAGTAAGGGCGTAAACTATATTTCTAAATGCAGGTCATATTGGCGTTCTGAGAGCTTGCGATCTAGCTATTGCAAAGCCTGCAGCTACTTGCGACAAGGTGATATGTAGAAATCTACTGAATATAACGGGTTTTGGCTTATAAAAAGCCTATGTTTCTGTTCCTCCTTCATCTTTCTTATTCTTTTCAATAGAGCAGTCGTTAGCCTTGCAATATGATCCCCCGCTAGTCTTCGACAGCACAAATGCATCGGGTTACCAGAAGGGTGTCAGTCAGGCAGTCTGGATCTCTGTCGTGACGACATCGTCGCGTTGACTTGTTTAACCTAGGTAGAAGGATCAGGATATCGAGGTAGACAACCTGTGATTCCGAATCAAGGGCTGCCCGAATAGTTAGATGTAGCTCACCAGGACGAGTCGACGACTAGGCAAAGCACTCAACAACAGTGTCATGAATTGATTTTTATTTGCAAGAGAGAGAAAATAGAGGAGAAATGGCATTCATAGGGATATCCAGTCAATCAAGTTGCTCTTGCTCGCCAGCAGAAACACGAACACAGTCAAATCGCGAGGTGGAAGTCTATATACAAGTGTATATATAGCATGAGAACAACAAAACCGTATACACATACGCCAACTGCCGCTATACCCGTAGGAGAAAGAGATGTAATGGAACAGAACAGAATATAGTACAGAAAGGTACAGAAAGGTATCCGGGAGATGACTGTGAAAGAAAGCCAGAGATACCGCGACTCAAGACGAGTCCTGATCACTGCGTGATACCAGCACCGCCATCCTCCGTCCAATTCAAATTCCACCCCTGATCCAGATCCAGATCCAAATTCAGATTGGGCCAGAGTCCAATATTCTGATCATTCAAAAAGCCCTGGAACATGCTCTGGTCCATTCCCGCATTGGGGAACGCAACCATGTTCTCTAGCTGGATGCGCGACTCGTCCGCGAAGGGAGGCGTCCAGGTGGTGGTCTGCTCCGAGGCCATCGCGCTGTTTCCGCTGCTGGGCTCGCGGTTCGATGCGTGGTCTCCCGGATTCGATTGCGGCGGGGTATACAGCTGAGATGGACTGGCTTGGTCTGAGGACCGTAACGAGGAGGCGTGGCCTGCGAGATGACTTCCACGACTGCGGCTCAGGAGAGTGGACAATTTCTTTCCCGCAGACACAGTGATGACCCCAAAGTACGGCACGGTGATCTTGCACGACATGTCGTTGAGATTCGGCGATATCATATCGGGAGAACACTTGCAATTGCTGATTGAGTCCAGTACATGGACGGACTGGGCGGCAACTGTACCAGCGGTCTCCTGTGCCGCTTTGCGAAGGACCTCGGTCGTCTCGTTGACAAGCGCCCAGTCCCTGTCGTCTTGTGCCTGACTGTGACCGGGTGCGTCTTCCGAGTATCCGAGCAAGTGGATGATCAGGAGCATGGCCACTGTGAAGGCTTGAAAGTCAATGACTCGACAGATGTACGGATTGATCCCAGACCATGATCGAAGAGCGTTGTACGCAACGAGCGTGCTCCGGGACGATTCGATCGCCGCTTCATGACTATACCGATACCGGCGGTCCCCCGTGGATTTCAGCATAAACGGCAGATGCAGCAGCGCGCGGACAAAATGGTGAAAGAACTGGATCATCAAGCGGTCATTACGCTCCTCGGGGTTGGATTGATCACCGGCATCAGGTTCCCAGAAATGACTTGGCATTGCCAGTGCATGGGTCTCCAGATCCTGCTCCATCTTCAACGTCGCGGCGAGAGACATGTTCGAAGGATCTTCCTGGTTGCGGTCAATCATCTGGCCCATAACCAGGGCCAGTCGCAGTGCGTAGGTCTCCAATGTCGGCTTCTCCTTCTGCAGCCGCATTTCCACCTGCGGTTTGAAGGCTGTGTCCGAGACCGCATAGGGCAGCCCAAGAATGAGACTCAGGAACCGATCGTTGATGACAAGAGAGGTCCAGATTCGGATACGGCGATTAAAAAGAGTATCAGTAGGATGGGGCGGCTTGGCCGTCGATAGAGGCAGCCCGGTGAGTTGAGCAAATTCAATCGCCCGGCGGTTCATGAGCCAGGCCTTCCGTGGTCGCCCCATATGCAGGTACCACTTGGAGAGCAGCATCGTGGACTCGATGCCAGGAAGCGTGCTGGCCAAGTCGTCGTCATAGATGATCAGTCGGTCGATCTCGGCGATGCAACGATCCGTGTATTCTTTGGGATCGAACGGAACCTGTAGGGATGCGTAATCAAAATCCGATGGAAGCTGTTCAAGACTCATCAAAAGACAGAGGAGGAATTTTGCAACTTCTCCAGGAGCGGTAGGCACTTCGCACATGGCACCGTCCTTCTCTGTAAGAGATTCCCGGCATCCGTCGCAGACTTCGGGGAACATGTAAAGCCATACCGCCCACCACTTTGCAGCCGCGTTGCGGATCTTGAGGATATCAGCGCAAGGTGGTATGAGGGCCACGAGCTGAGCCCGCGCGGCGATCGCCTTGGGCGGGAGATCTTTGGTTGCAGCTGCGTCGTGCAAGCTGTTTGATGTCCCTTCTGTGCGGGTAACGACCTGATTATTAAACAGCTGCAAGACTGGAGCGTTTTCAACGTGCTCATCTGGAGAGGGCAGAGCTGCATCGGCTGGTTTTGGAATGGTGTTGGACGAGCAAATAGTTGCATTATTGACTGCTATGAAGTCAGTAAGTATACCTCAACTTTGCCAGGCAAGATCCTGCATCGTCTAGACTGCTTGTAGCTTCAACTGTCGAGCAGCAGGCTACCAACATACCTTTCTCAGTTTCGTCTCTGGTAGTCCCCTGCGCTGGTGAGGAGCTCCCCGGACTCATCTGATCCATTCTCTTCAAGATGTCCCTGACTACATTCTCTAATTGCGTCACCCTCTCCCGTAGGCTATAGGGTTGATCTCCGGGGAGGACTCCAGAGACATTGGGGGCCAAGGTTCCATATTCCTGGTCAATGCACATGGAACCTCTGGAATGGCACTCATTACACACATTGGGACGACCGGGATCGAATGTACAGCGGATCTTCCGCCGACGACCTATCAAGGTTGATTAATATGTAAAAAAAAAAGAAAGGCCTGGTTGAAGTTCGTCTCGGACGGATTATTCTTCATGAAGCGACAAGAGTCCAATGACGTAACATAAGAGAAACGAATATGCAATACAACTAGTAAAGTGTTGACCAATCGAAGGGAATGAAATATGTCTGATATGTTTAGAAATTTATCAAAGGCAGGCTCACATTCAGTACAGCTCTTCGTTCCCTTCCGCATCTTCTTGCGCGGTGGACCTGGCAGGTCCAGGAAGTTTGCCGATGCCGATGCCGACGCCATTATGGCTGCTGCTGCCAGTCATCAACGCGGAGATCGATAAGATGCAAGCTTGATTGATGGATACTTTTCGTCCGTGGGAGTCCGGACAACGGTTGATGGTATACTTCGGACGAAAAAAGTAATTGGCAGATCTCTGGAAATTCTGGGCCATAAAACGAGCGTATTAGATAATTGACAAGAAAAATATTCTTAACAGCATCATTTCATCTCTCTCACCCTTGTTAAGTTAAAGAGGTCCTATTTCGCGGTCTGCAAGCGGACAGGCGTAACGCGGCGATAAGATTTGAAATCCAGCGCAGGCAGCAACGTTGTCGTGTGTATCCTCCTAACTGAAAGAAGGATGCCAATTTGCGAACCTTTCCCGATTGAGTTCCCCAGTCAGTAAATGGATAATAATACCGACAATACAATCGTAGAATCGTAACTATCCAACCTTCTGGACGGATGATAGATAGCGGACGAAGACGGCGGACGAAGGCGATTATAAAAGAGGAAACGCGGTTCGGCGGAGCTGATCCAAACGTAAATTCCACCAGAAGTTATCAATCAATCGGAGATATACTTTCTCCCGAATAGTATCTCCGGAGGAAATTTAAAAAAAAAAAAGAAAGTTGTTAAAGTGAGTTGATGATGGAATGATTCCTGGAACTGATCCAGCCCGGACGAAAACGGACGAAATATCCTTCCGGTCGAACACGGAGATTTTTTCTCGGGCTCTGATTGGCCTTTGCGTGTTGTGTCTTATTAATCAAATCATCTTAGTAATCCAATCTTCTGGGACCGAACTTCTCACTTCCAAGGGATTCCTTTTTTTTTTGTCTTTCTCTCTTTTGGAGAGATTGAGTATGTAACTAGGTAGAGATTTTGCTTATGATGTGTCAGTCATGTGTAATAATATGCAGAGTCAATCGTAATTATTTAATTGATCTGTAGTCTCCTGGTCATTGCCCCAAGGATTTCCTGAAACGGAAGGACTAGTATCATACCCAGGCACCTGAATACATGTATTATTAATAAAGCCAGAATCTGCCTACCTATGAACCTTAGTCAAGAAATAAATAGATTTAATTTAGCTTACAGAACTCAGCCTTACATTCGACCTAAAAAAAAAGTTAAATTTGAGTGGATCTTATCAGAGAAAAATGTTCCGCCGGAATTTCGTCCGCTCGACTGATTACTGGAACGGGTTCCCGACTACCTAAATTACTGGGATAGGTTCAGGCGTCCTATCATAGACGTACTGCACGAGAATAGTACATACTCACCATGAGTCAAACTCAGCCCTCTGAAACGTAGAGATATTCTCGTTCGTTCGGTATCTTGCTTTGCCATTGGATTATCATCCAGCATGGCCGTAATGTAATTGTGTGGCTCCATGTCTACCATTTCTACAGTAATGGAGCGGACCCATCTGCACATCTTCGGAGTTAATAACGTTATTCCCCATCGACCCTAACTAACATTATTGCAGGATGATTGTTTGTCTCCATAAGCGTAAGCACAGCTCCTGCTCCGTCAGCTACGGTGGGGGTTGGGTTCCCAAGTTTGTCAGACAAGATATCGTATCGATTCGAACCTTGTGGATCTGCTGAGCAAGCAAGTCTGATTCTGCAAGATGAAAAACGTATATAGAAGCAGGGAGCGTCCTCTTTGCCGAGTTGGCAATCGTTAGCTATCAGAGTCTGGTCTGTTGCTTCTAAGTACAGTACCTCTTAGGGTCCTTTCATTCTTGCAGATTGCAATCAATATGACGTCCCTTTCGAACGACGACTCTGGTCCTCCCAGGGATTGTTCCCTGTCAGGCCATACCGTTCTTGAAAAGGACCCCGTCGATACCCCAAAGGCCATCAGTCACCCCTCAAGTGTCAAAGATGAAAAGGTCGATGACAACACCGAAGTCTCACCAGAAAGCAACAATGGCGACAAGACGGAAGAAGAGTACCCGGGACTCTTCTCCCTCATCTTCATCATCGTTGCTCTCATCCTCTCCATTTTCCTGGTCTCGCTGGACATGACCATCGTCGCAACGGCCATTCCCCAGATCACGGATGAGTTCAAATCCTTGGATCAGGTTGGCTGGTACGGTTCGGCGTTCTTCCTGACCGTGGCTTCCTTCCAGTCTACCTGGGGCAAGGGGTATAAATATTTCCCGCTGAAGATCACGTTCTTGCTCGCCATCTTTATCTTCGAGATGGGGTCTTTGATCTGTGGCGTCGCGCAGAACAGCACGACGTTGATCGTCGGGAGAGCGATTGCAGGGGCCGGTGCCGCCGGAATCGCCAGCGGCGTGTATATTATCATTGCCTTCTCAGCACCGCCTCGGCAGCGCCCTGCGTATACCGGCATTCTGGGTGCAACCTATGCCTTTGCCAGCGTTGTCGGTCCTTTGCTTGGTGGAGTCTTCACCAGCCATGTCTCTTGGCGTTGGTGGTATGTACCTGCAAGACGCCTGATTGTCCAACATTCAGCCATGCTAACGGTTATTTTGATTCAGTTTTTATATCAACCTCCCAATTGGAGGCTTGTCTGCTGCAATCATCTTCTTTTTCTTCACCGCCCCTCCGGCCGCAAAACCAGCCGCTGCCAGCCTAAAGGAGAAAATCCTGCAGATGGACCTTCTCGGGACGTTCACCATCATGGCTGCCGTGGTCTGCTACCTGCTCGCGCTGCAGTGGGGTGGCGCCACCAAATCATGGAGAAACTCCGACGTGATCGGGACGCTCATCGGATTCGGCCTCTTGCTCATTCTGTTCGTTTTCATCGAGTGGTATATGGGCGAGCGGGCGCTGATTCCATATCGGATCCTCAAGGACCGGAATGTCCTCGTGTCGAGTCTCTATGTTTTCTTCGTGGTTGGGCCCATGTTTGTCCTGATCTACTACCTGCCCATCTACTTCCAGTCGATCAAGAGCGTTTCGGCAGCCGAATCAGGCATTCGCAATATCCCATTGATCCTGTCCGTCAGTGTCCTGACCATCATCTCTGGTGGACTGATCACGACGTTCGGCCAATTCGGCTATCTGATGATCCTCGCGGCCGTGATCGAAACGATCGGATCGGGTCTGATCTATATGTTCGACATCGACACCTCGGCCGGCAAGTGGATTGGATACCAGATCGTGGCGGGCGTCGGGATTGGCCTGGGATGCCAGATCCCAATCATCGTAAACCAGGCCATCGTGCCACCTTCAGATCTTGCCAGTGCCTCGGCCATCACCCTCTTCCTTCAGACCATCGGCGGTGCCTTCTGGGTGTCGGCTGCCGAAGCTGCTTTCACGAACAAGCTGGCCCAGAAAGTCCCCCAGACGGCTCCGGGGGTCAACCCGGGCTTGGTCCTTGCAACCGGTGCGACGGATTTGCGCAATGTCTTCACAGCAGAACAGCTCCCAGGTGTGCTGGAAGCTTATATGGACGGGCTGAGAGTGACGTTCCTGTTGTCTATTGTTCTGGGAGGCGTCACTGTGCTTGTCTCGCTGTTTCCGAAATGGGTCAGCTTGAAAGGAAAGGTAACGGCGGGTGCTGTCTGAGAAAGAAACCCAATCCATTCACGAGTCAGATTATGATAGTGTATGACACCAGTTCTTTTCGAATTTCTTGGAGATTGTTGCATCGTATAGAGTTTGGCATGTCATTAGAATGAGCGGTGGGACGAGTTACAATAGAGGTATATGTATTCGGGCGGGCAACGTCAGTATATCTGCAGATTAACTCTCTGTTTAATATTCAATCATGACAGAATAGCAAGGATAGAAACGAATCTCAACTCCTTAGACAGGTTGTGCGAATCGCATCTTCCGCAATGTTGATCAGAACCGTTTAACAATTCAAATCTTCAGGCTCAGCAGGATCTAGATCTCACATTTCTCGATGTCATTATGAGCATGACATTCGCAGACCTTTGTTGTAGTGATGATGAAGTCCTTCGAGTACCTGTACAGTTGTACGGAGTACTCCGCATGGAGTAGATGGTTAGTTGGTAGTCCTGCGGGAGACGGATCCATCGATCCATGATCTCCGCTGCCATCAACAATCCTAATCAGGTTAGACGCGTTCACAGAGTCACGGAGAATGCGGATGGACTCTCGTGTTCTCCACCATTTAGTTCTTATGATTAGCTTCAACCCAAGCATAAGGGTTCTTTGCATGTCGTAAGCTGCACTGTAGCCTGATCCTAATGCTCAAGAAGACCCAATGTAACTATATGGCTCAGTTAGTAGATGCTACCTACAATGTATGTATATGTTCTATGAGAGTCATAATATAAAAGGGACATAAATTTCCAAGCAAAAGCAGAAATTTAATTAACTCGTAAAATCATTCATTTTTATTCATACCAATTCAATCGCTCAAAAAAAGCACCACGAGAACCAAAAACAGAAACAGAAACGAAACAGGAAAATGGCAGTGACAGAACTCGCCCTCCTCCGCCTCCGATCCAGCAGCAGCAAGCCTCTCTCCCCCTCCTCCTCATCATCCCTCGTCACCAATCTCCTCAAAGCAAAAGAAGCGCAAGAGTCCTACTCCCACCACGCCGTCCATTTCTTCTCACAGATAGAGGACCCGTCGTACCTGTATCTCCTGGGCGGATGGGACTCGGTCGCAACGCATCTGGACGACTGGATCCCGTCGGCGACGAATCAGGGATTGCTGGAGCTGCTGAAGGAGGAGATTGAGGTGTTGTGGATGTTCCACGTCGAAATAGACCCGCAGCAGGGAAACAACAGTGATTCGAAGAAGATGATACTCGATGAGACGGTCACTGTTGCACGGTACTTCGTCAAGAAGGGGGGAAAGGAGGCCTTCCAGGAGGCCTTCGACGCTGTGAGTCGGCATCATTTGGCTGACTCTTCTGCGAACCCGCGGCCGTTTCTTCGGGGTGGGTGGAGGATTGATAAGGACAAGGAAAAGAATGGTGATGAGGAGGAGAAAGAAGAGTTCGTGCTGTTCACGGGCTGGGACGATGTTGCGGATCATATGGGCTTTGCGGAATCGGAGGAAGACTTCATGAAAGAGGAGTTGCCTAATAATCTGAGAGATTTGTCGGATGCCGTGGAGGTGAAGCATGCTGTCAAGTTGACACTATAAATCAGTTTCCCCTGTAAGCATAGGGGCAGGGAATAAACGGGACCCTGAGGATGTCAATTTGAGGTCCAGCAGATTTTGGGGAAAAAAAAAATTCGAATATGACGACTTCAATCAATGAAATTCAATTCATCAAGAAAATACAAACTTTTTCCGAGTTAATCGCTGAGCTAGAACCATACTATGGATAGACCAGCAAGAACAGGATAATAACGCTCAAGTATTCCTCCTTCGTACGTGCTCAATGTACAGTACAGATCATATCCAAACTGAGTGAAATCACAAATATAGAGTCTGCGGGAAAAGAAAAAAGAAACTGGGGCAAAAGATATCTTCAGGGGGATGGATTATCAAGATATCGATCTATCAAACATGCCAGGTCATGTTCGTCAATGACGGCTCCGAAACTGTTCAAGTCAGTCAGAAGTCAAATAAATGCCATACAAAGTGAACCGGTCGCTCATAAGATCGTGTTGTGTCTGGGAGGAAGAAAGCTCACCCATAACATTCAACCTTCTCAGCGACCGCCGCCCGCAACGCTTGCAGTCCATCCGGAGTCAGCTTGGCGAAGCCATGATGGGTCTTGATGAGATTCCACGCCTGCACCGGCGTGAGCTCCCCGTTCAGGTCCAGTGCAAGAGACAGCTGGAGGAGCCGGTCGAGTTCCACCGCGGGAATATCCCACGAGCGCTCAGCATCCAGGTTCGGCGCATAGGTGAGCAACGCGGCCTGCACGGTGAGAGCGTGGCCGTGTGCCTCACCGGCAAGGATAGGATGGTATGTGTGTTCTAAGCATGGTTGTTCGAGCCTGTAGAGCCGTTGGTCAGTCAGTCGTCAAAGTCAGCAAGGAGCAAGGGTTTCCCAGCCGTACGATAGGACAAAATCAATTCCTGTTTGCGTGCTGTCCAAACTATACGGATGGGACCGGTTCTCGGGACTCTGAGGCGACAGCGTCGCAGAACTCGTTCCCTGCGAGGAGACCGAAACCGGAACGAGGTGCGATGCTAATTCCTCTGAACCTTGTCGTGACGCGATATCTTGCTGCTGAGTGATAAACCCGGGAGAAAGGGAGGAATACGAAGCCATCCGGACACGCAGATGTCGCTGTGACCCCGGCGAGCCAACCATTGATACCTCCGCCATGCCACCTGTCTGGTGTGATGGCCCAGGTATGGGTACATTATACGCGAGCATGATATCCTTCAGGATTTTATTCTCGAGACTGGCCTCTTCAAACTCCTGCCGGAGGGTCGCCTCATCACGGAGCTGGAGAAGCTGACACTCGAGCGATTTGATGTAGTTCTCCTTTCGTTCGCGGTGATTTCTAGGCCGTGTCAGAAAATAGAGCAGAAGTTCGAATTGAGGGGAAAGAAAATCGACATCTTGGATGGAATCTCCAGAGATTTAAATATCATACCGCTGAGCTCGCCTGACCTGTTCTCGCCTTCTGGCATGAGCCGCCCTTGCTGCTTCGGACTCATTGTTCTCAGTCTCAGGACCTTGGAGATTGTTTCAGTAAGGACTGAGCTGAGATTAAGCGCGTGGCCACGCATGCATGCAAACAGATCTGAACATCCCCACCGTCTCGATGAGGATCATGAGAGGCATTCCTCGATTGATTCCAAATACTAAGAAGAAGCAACGCGACATAGCCAAAGCCAAACAAACGGGTGGATGTGAGAAAGGCAGACATGAATTGGAATCGAAACATTGATCGATCCTATTTCGGTAAAGACGCAGGACTAACAGGGGGGATTCGTGATAGGCCGGGTCCATGTACAGGATGACAAATTACTGTACATACGTACATGTACATGCAGACAACATACAATTTGCGATGCGATGCGATGCACGGAAAGCAGGTGGGGGTGGTTCAATTTGTTATGTTCTTTCTGTTAGGGTTTGTTTCCACACGCACCTCGCGACGTCTTCTTCGTCGGACGGTTCAAGACTGCTGCCAAGGTGCTTCCAGAGAAGAACTTGAACCCAATAGGCGATGTCTGTTTCTGCGACATGTTTGGCCGGTTTCGAGGTTGATATTAAGTGATCGCGATCGATTAGCAGCAGCAACGACTCGACGGGAAATTCACCGATGCAGGTGGCGTGTGTTGGTCGCTGGGTTGGGAGACAGCGAGGCAAACGAACGGCTATGATTCCAAATCATGGGACGCCAATGCCTCCGCAGCATGGTCGACACGGCTTCATTGGTCAACCAACCATAACTACATGTAATTAAAAAGGGAAATATCTGCAGGACTTTGCTACTACTTTGTCTTTGAACAGATTTAGTACGGAAGTAGCCTCTAAGTTAGATTCCAGCCCCCATGAGATCTAATACTGGCTAAGTATGTATGTACATACATACAGTACATCATCCCCACCATCATCCCCACAGTGGATACTTACAGAATATGCGAGCAAAGATATCAAGAAACTGATGCAGGAGAAAGGATGTGGGAAAGAAGCATGGGACCATCAAATCTAATCCTTCTGGCATATCTTTCACTCAATCTCAAGCATGATAGGGGCCGTCTGAGGCTTCTCCACAACGGCTCAGTTCTCGTGTTCCAACAGAACCACCTGTTCTAAGGAGACGAATACAGTCTCGATATATAGCAGGCGCAGAAAGAAATAATAAATTCACGAATCACAATATTGTCATGCAGCGCTGGCAGACCTTGGAGTGACCACAATATGATGCAGAGCAAGAGATCGTAATTTCCTTTCATTTTTCGTAATTAATCGTATCCAAGACATAGATGAAGTGGAGAGTGGGGAGGACAACTACAGGGACTTATACATCTGGAATAAAGAAACTGACTGGTACATATACATCATTCAAAAAGAAAAACTCCTCCTTGGTGCACCGTCCCGATGTATCCCATTTTTTTTCCCTCTCCGATTCAATGTTAGATATCAGCGCTGTGCTAGAATGTGCGAACAAAAAAGGAGCATAGTGATCGTACAGAGTAGCTCGTCATCTAACTAACTAACGCCGTCGAGGATAATCGGCCTCTTACTCGAGAATGCGAGTGATGATACCAGTGGCCACAGTGCGGCCACCCTCACGGATGTTGAAGCGCTGGCCAGCTTCGACAGCGACCGGGCGGTGAATCTGCATGACCATTTCGACGTTGTCGCCGGGCATCACCCGTTTGTCAGTCGAACCATCGGGGAAGGTGAGATCGGCAGCCTCATCTGAAGAGATGTTAGTCAATGACATATTGGTAATTCCACAACCAAACTTACCTGCAGTGCGGATGAACACCTGAGGACGGTAGTGGGCACCGAATCCGGTACGGCGCCCACCCTCAGCCTCGGTGAGAACGTACATGGAGACCAGGAATTTGTCGTGAGCCTTGGCAGCTCCAGGCGCAGCCACGACCATTCCACGACGGATATCTTCACGCTTGATACCTCGCAGAAGAAGGCCGGAGTTGTCACCTGCACGGGACTCATCGCAAGACTTCTTGAAGGTCTCAATGTCCGTCACCTTGGTCTTGATGGGTTCCTTCTGACCACCGACGATTTCAACATCCGAGTCCTTCTTCAAAACACCCCGCTCAACGCGACCAGAGGCAACAGTACCACGTCCAGAGATCGAGAACACCTCCTCGATGGGCATCAGGAAGGGCTTTTCAAGGTCTCTCTCGGGGGTAGGGATCCAGGTATCCACGGCATCAAGGAGCTCATCGATCTTCTTCTCACCAATCTCGGGCTCACGGCCTTCGAGAGCGCAAAGGGCGGAGCCAAAGATAATAGGAGTCTCTTCACCCTCAAATCCATAGCTGTTGAGGAGTTCGCGCATCTCCAACTCGACCAGCTCCAACATCTCCTTGTCCTGCACGGCATCGACCTTGTTGACGAAGACGACAATCTTCTGCACTCCAACCTGACGAGCAAGCAGCAGGTGCTCACGTGTCTGGGGCCTAAGGTCCCGTCAGCTCTGTGTGACTGGTGTTCTGAGAAGTGGGAAAATTCCGTACATCTGACCGTCAGAGGCAGCAACGACGACAACGGCACCATCCATGCTGGCAGCACCAGTGATCATGTTCTTGATATAGTCGGCGTGACCGGGACAGTCGACGTGGGCGTAGTGCCGTTTTTCGGTCTGGTACTCGATGTGGGCGGTCGAGATGGTGATACCACGTTTCCGCTCCTCAGGAGCCTTGTCAATAGAACCATAATCGAGGAAAGTGGCAAGGCCCTTTTCCGACTGGCGCTTGGTGATCGCAGCAGTCAACGTGGTCTAGCAGATTGTGGTCAGATAATGAAGAATGATGTGAGGGGCCAACAGTGCATACCTTTCCGTGGTCGACGTGACCAATTGTGCCTTGGAAGAACGAGTCAGCAAGAAGATTAAGACATTTGAAACCCCAGGATATAACATACCGATATTGACGTGAGGCTTCGTCCGTTCGAATACGGCGTAGCCACGGGCAGCCAGTCTGGGGTTGCTGCTGAAGACATGGTGCACAGGATTGACAGCACGCGGGCGGAGCAGCGATGCTCTGCTGCTCCGCAAGAAGAGGTTCATTGATCTGGAAATGCTCGACATCCTGGCTGCCCTTCAATCAATGGACGTGAAATGAACGAAGAAGGAAGAGAACGAATGGTGAATTGGAAGGATGTTTACCGCGACTACCTGGCATCCGAAGTCGAAAGTTCTCTGGCCATGGCCCAAATTTTTTAGGACAGCGGGCTTAGTCATCAGGGCGGAGAGCCAGCCAATAGATGGCCGTCATTTGCGGAGTCGTCCAGCAAGCATAGGAGAGTTGCCAACAATGCCAACCCATGGATCGGATGTCTACGAGCACGAAAATTCTCGCAGGCTCGCAGCCTTAGCTGATGTACAGTAATAACTAATAATATATGCAAGTCCTGGAATAGTTGCCCAGGAATCCAGGATCTAAAGCGACACTAGGATTTGTGCCTCTCAAGCCGACAAATTCCACCCGACATCAATGCAAGCGCCTCACTATGCAGATACCTAGGTAGATATAATAATACATACGAGTACATACATTTCAATGCTCCGGTCTTCCGGATTTATGGCATATCCAGATGCTCCTTTCCCGTTTGTGGTTCAACCGTTCAAGTTCCCTTCTTCTTAACAACAATCAAAACGTGTTTGCCAGGTTGCCCTTCCATTGGCTTGACCTGCACCGCATTTGCCTCCTCAATTGTATCCATCACACTGTCCATGAGGTGGTTTACTTCGTCTGCCGTAGGAGCCCGCTTTCCCTTTTTTCGGGTCAATATAATTTCCACTTTCCGGCCTTTGTCGAGGAATGACACCAGTTGCTTGAGACGGTGCGACAGGTCATGCTGATCGATGGCCCAATTCAATTCGAGCTGTTTCGTCGACGTCTTGGCCGCATGCGCAGCTTTTGCTTTTGCCCTTTCGTGCTCACGCAGCATCTTTTTGCTAAGAATTTTGCACACCGGTGGCCGATCATCAGTGCCTGGTGCCACTTGCACGAGGGTATATTCATTGCGCTGCAAGGAGCGCAAGACATCGTTAGTGCGCACAGGCGTGTCAAGGCTGCCATTTTCGTTCACAAGCTGTATTATCTCGGACTCAATAGCCTCATTCTGAATGATTCCTGTTTTAGCCTGAGCGGTTGAGGCAGCAGTTTGCGCTGCTGTACGGTGTCCGGAATAATGGATAAATCTAGACCGTAGCTCCCTCTGAATGAATTGGCATCTTTGAAAAGATAGTCGCTGGATTTGCGGTGTGTGGAGGAAAGCGTGGCGGAGGGCTTGTGCTGTCGACACGAGGCCGTGGAGATGCTTCATGCTTGAGAGGCCAGTTCTGGAGGTGCTGGCGACGGGGTAGACTCAGATGTAAACAACCTTGACAGCAGCCAGTCGTGTCCAGCACCTAGCATATGTCAGGGAGGATTGGAAATGGACAGAGAGAACAGCGCAATCTTGACTGAATTGACTGCAGTTGTGGCTCGTGACTGATCTCCGCGCCGAATGCGGTTCAGCTTCCTGCAAGCGGGAGTAACCGCCACAGCGATCCTCCTGCGCCACAGCTGGGACAGCTAAGATTGTCTGTCATTTGCCAGCCCCTTGCCATTCCCGACCAAACACGGGGAATTAAACCATTTTCATCCTCCTTGGGGATCTTCTGTCCTTCTCCAGGCTAATCGCTCTCTTGAGCCGGATCGTCACTGCCGGAGATTCAATGCTGGCCCCTGGACTTCACCATCGTTGAATTTCCACTGCGTCTGGGCCTGCAGTGGCGAACACTCTTTGTGACCGGCTGTCCTGTCTGCTCGCATGTCAACCGGAATTGACAGCCGACAGAACCTTGGTATCGGGAATCATTCGAACTCCTCTTCAAATCCACGGAGACGGCGTGCTTCTCTCTCTTCCAAAACCGCCACGGATTCCGTTGAGAACCCCAGCAGAGACTCCGAAAGCAAGAACACGTCGTCGAGCCGTCGCAATTCCGCCATGATGGCGCAGAGTCAGAGATCGCGAATTTTCAAGACGGGTGCCATCGTCACTGCGGTGTTGCTGTTTCTCGTCTACTTGTCATCCTCGAGACCGTCTGGACTCCCGGGGATTGTTAAGGGTAAGTTGTTCTCCATTGAGGCGGAGACAGAATACCTCTGAACAAGATCTATTTAGAGCAACCACCTAGCGGTCCCTCTTCGGTGACTACGAAGTGCACCAAGCCTCATGATCCGTCCAAGCCTCTGATCCAATACGCGTTGATGATTGATGCCGGGAGCACGGGATCTCGGATTCATGTCTATCGATTCAACAACTGCGGCCCCACTCCAGAACTCGAGCATGAGGAGTTCCAGATGACTGAGAAGAAGAAGGGTGGATCGGGACTCAGCTCCTACAAGGAAGATCCTGAAGGCGCTGCAAAGAGTCTGGACCCGCTGATGGAGGTGGCCATGAGGACCGTCCCTGATGAATATAAATCCTGCTCACCTATTGCCGTGAAAGCGACCGCCGGTCTGAGAATGCTTGGTCCGGAGATGAGTGAAAAGATATTAGAGGCAGTGAGGCACCGTTTGGAAACCGTCTACCCCTTCCCCGTCGTCTCAAGGGAGAAAGGTGGTGTCGAGATCATGGACGGCAAGGACGAGGGCGTCTATGCATGGATCACGACCAACTATCTTCTTGGTAAAATTGGAGGACCTGACGAGACGCCTACTGCTGCGGTCTTCGACTTGGGTGGTGGTTCCACTCAGATTGTCTTCCAGCCGACTTTCAACAGCAAATCCGGCGGGATGCCCGAGAAGCTGGCTGAAGGAGACCACAAATATTCGCTCGAATTCGGTGGACGTCATTTCGAGCTGTACCAGCACTCTCACCTCGGCTACGGTCTTATGGCGGCGCGTGAGGCCGTTCACAAGACTGTCGTGGAAGCCAAGCTGGCCTTGAGTCCGAAGGATTTGTCCTGGGTCAACCAGCCGATCCCGAACCCATGCATCGGGCCTGGCATGGAGCGCCAGGTGAACCTGACCTTCGACAAGGATCACCCTCTCGGCCCGGAGGTCTCCGTGACGATGGTGGGCCCCAAGGAATTGTCCGCTGCGGCACAGTGCCGCGGCCTGACCGAGAAGATCCTGCATAAGGATGCTGAGTGCAAGCTGGCGCCGTGCTCTTTCAACGGGGTCCACCAACCGTCTCTGGAGAAGACCTTTGCCAAGGAAGACGTGTACATCTTTTCCTACTTCTATGATCGGACCAAACCGCTCGGGATGCCTGATTCGTTCACTTTGGAAGAGTTGCACCAACTGACCCAGAACGTCTGTGCGGGTGAAGACAGCTGGGGCGTTTTTGAGGGCATCGAGGGTGCTCTGGAAGCACTGCGTGACCGCCCGGAGTGGTGCTTGGATTTGAACTTCATGCTGGGGCTGCTGCACACGGGCTATGAGATGCCTCTGTCTCGAGAGGTGAAGATTGCAAAGAAGATTAAGGGCAATGAGCTTGGCTGGTGCCTGGGGGCGAGGTATGTATCCAACAACCCTGTTTTTCTCTTCGCATCGATATGGTAGACTAACTGACATATTTTCAGCTTGCCTCTCCTAGAGAAAAACTCAGGCTGGACCTGCCGCGTCAAGGAAGTTTCGTAATTCGCGACTTGGGAGAATAATGAGTACTTTGTGTAAAATCTGGAAATATAGTCTCTCCAGGCATTGTTTGTATTGTATTTTTTTCTTCCCCTTTTTTTGTTGTATAGATCTTTTTTTTCTTCCGCCACGTAGTCTTTTTTCATATATATCGTGGTGTCTTGGATTTTTTCCCCCCATCACATGTGGGTTTACGAGAGGAAAGTTATCTATGATAGGTATCTTCCAATTCTAGATGAGCCGAAGTCCAGTCCGGTTCGGTTAAGTGAGCGCTCAGAGGTTCAGACGTTATCTATCAGTCGAGGTCAACCTCTGAGTAGAATAAAGGAGGTTACAAGTGTTTCCAGCATCGTGAATAGTGAGTGGCGTTGCTCTACTCAAGCTTTTTTTTCTTCTTTTTTGCGGTAATGTGTACGACGGCGTTTCGCGATAATGGAATGACCGCGTGCATCGATTCAGTCTACTTCCTCGATGGCTGGTTTTTTCTTTTTCCCTCGGGCTCTGTTGCCCATCAGTCGATCCAGCACGTGGGTTTCCTCTGACTTCTGGGATTGAGTTGGCGCAGACGAATCTCTTTTATCCTCGTAAACAGAGCCTTCGCTCTTCTCGCTGTCCTCGATGTCGCTATCGCTGCCGTGGCCGTTCTTTTCTTCCAGGACTCCCAGACCCAGATTCTGTTGCGAAACGCATCCTTTAGAACCCATACATACCACCCTGTTGAACCAGTCATTGACCAGGAGAGACACCATGCACGTACCATTTCAATATACTGTCCCTCTTCATCTTTGACATCATCCATGACCACGTCCTGCCCTCTAGCAATCTCTCTCTCGAGATCTTCATTTGCAGCCTGCAGCTGTGGTAGGAACGACGAGAGTCGAGAGAGCAGACCAGAGTTTTGTACGCGCTGTATTCGCGGTTTGGGTCGTCCTGGCACGAACGTAATGGGCTCTTCTTCATTATTGGCGCCGCCATTATTCAAGGCTTCGCGGGTTTCTTCCCGATTTTCTAGGTCGGTCTCGTTGTCCTCGTCGTCGTCCTCGTCTTCTGAGGATGAAGAGGAAGACGAAGAGGAGGAGGAGGTGTCAGACGATGTAGTCTCCTCGTCACTGTCAGGGCCGTCTTCTTCGCTGGAAATCTCCTCTGAGGAGGAGCTGAGCGAGCTGCTGGTTGTGTCGTCGGTATCATCAGCTGCGGAGCTGGTTTCCGCGGCGAGATTATTAGCATCGCCGTCACGCTCGGCGGCTAAGTCGACACGGCGGGGCGGCGTTGTGCGTGACCGCTTGGCTGGGGAGACTGGCGATGCCAATGCCAGCTCCAGCTCATCGTGGCCACGTTTCCTGGCCATGTTTGCCGCCAGGTTCATATGAACCATGCAAATAAAGGAACGGATTCGGGGGCTTCGTTGCAGCAGTGTCTGACCGGCGCGAGTCGCGGTTTCGACTGCTTTGGTGGAGCGGACGGGGAGTGGCAGTGACTGGTCTGTTGCGTGCCGGGCGCCTCCACCAGCTTAACGCTGCGGATAGCCAATGTCTGTAACAGTCTGGGGACGAACTATCAAATACTATTTATACTTGTTGCGCCGTCTGTCTTCCAAGTTCCCCCCGAAGTCAAGGAGGGGGCAGCAGAAATGTCGCTCCTTCAGCCTCTCCTGAGCGTCCTGCCCGTACTCTGATCTCTTCAGTCCCCACGAGATTGATCCTTCTCGTGGACTTGGACGGAGACCGACGGGAGGCCTGTATTGAACACGTCTCATAGCCCCTCTATATTTATATATCTATCTATCATCGAGGGTAAGTTGATCTCTTAACATTTCTCCGGATATGCAAGTGTCCCTTCGTTCCCTGCGACATCTTGTTTTATTGTCTCTTGGCACACTTGGCCGCATAATCTTGGGATACAGCCTGTACCATTTTTGTGATCCGACACCTTTCCATACGTTAAGGAGTGCTCCCTCAAAGAACCATTGTTCTTCACTGTTCATATGCAGTTCAGGGAGCTATGGTATTATTTTGTGTCAGAATGCTTCCAAGGCAGCGAATTGCGGATTCTTCACTACAGTGCTGGCGAATCATCGCCTTACTATGATCAACAGATCGCTGAAAGCTATTGTTCTATAGTCATTTCCACAGTCCCCCAAGTCTGTGAATGTGTTTGTATGTTAAAGGCTGTTGACATTTGTCGCCTGGTTTTCTCCCAGATTTATCTCATGCTTATCGTTCAATATCCTCCTCCATTATCATCATTACCATCCAAAATACTTCCATTTCACACCTTCCAGCATGCCTTTTTAATCCTTCATCACGTCGAAAATTCTGCTACTTCTCATTCTACAATGGCTATCGCTTACACCAGTGCTGCAGGAAAGTGAGCCTCAGAAGGCTCTGGCCGGACGACTATATAGCCGGACTGGACGCAGGTTGAGCTCCGTTACGATTCAAAGCCTACGTTCCAACGAGTCTGGTCTCTCTGGACTCGTGCTGCTATCTCAAGCTTTCTGAGATAGTCTACTTCCGTGTTATTTTTACAAATTTATACCCGGCCAATCGACCACCATGAGCAAGCCCAGCATCCAGGTCAACGGCTGTGAACCTCTCAACGAGGAGGCCGTCAACAACAGCAATGGTTCAATCCGCAAGTCCCTGCACCAGAACATCATCGGCAAACTGCGCCCGCTACCGTTTCAGTACCACTGGACGGTGTGGTTCGACAGGCACTCGGACTCCAACAACTATGACAACAGACTGTACGTCCTGCACGAGGACGTCGCCGACATTGCGACCTTCTACCGGGTGTACAACAACTATCCGTGGGACAAGATCCGGCTGCGTGACTCGGTCCACATCTTCCGCAAGGGCGTGAAGCCCGTCTGGGAGGACCCGGAAAACCGCCACGGCGGATGCTGGACATTCCGCGTCCCCAAAGCGAAGAGCCAGGCTTTCTTCCACGAGATTGCCATCCTGTGCATGGCGAATGAGTTCCAGGCTGCTCTCGAAAGTGGTTCGTGCCCCAGCCTATCTCTCTTTACTGAGTATTTACTAAAGTGTCTGCCAGAACACGACCACGTCCTCGGCGTCTCCACCTCCGTCCGCTTCAACTCCCACCTGATCTCCGTCTGGAATAAATTCGGCTCCAACGAGCGCTCCATCAAAGCGCTGGAAAATACCATCATCGAGCGTCTCTCGCCCGAGCTCCGGCCCACGGGGACCAATTCGTATTTCTATAAACGGCATGAAGAGCATGATGGGTTTCGGCAGGCGGTAGAAGCAGCAGCAGGAGCAGCAGCAGCGCAGGGCGACGGTACCAGCACATCAGCCACTGCTGAGAATGGCCAGAAGACGGAGTCGGAGGACTTGACCGGCAAAGAGGAGTCGAAAAACACGGGAGAGGAAGAATCTAGTAAGCAGGAGTGAGTGGGCAGAGTAGGTATGGATAGCTATGTACGTGGCTATGGCTATGTGCAAGGGTATGATATTCAAGCTTCTTGTTTGTTGTACTTGTTGATATGTGTGCCGATGGCATGTTATCTTTCACCTCCTTTACCTTCTTCTTCATGTGGCATTGTTCTTCACACTGCCTATTTTTCCTCCAATTTCCCCCCTTTTCTTTTCTTTTCTTTCCCCTTGGCCTTGAATTTGATTACCTACCTGCATAGCTCGTCACCTCATTATGTGGATCATATCATTCCCATACCCTTGAGATTTTGTCACACTACACTATTTCTGTTCTTCCTTTCTTTTCCTTTCTTCCTTCGCCTAGGAATTGGAATTGGCATTGGCATTGGCATGGATACCTGGTACCAATATCGCACTGCTTTGTATGTATGTACTTGTACTGTACTCTAGAGTTTTTAGGACTACTCTTTTTCTCTATTGATTACTGCATTGTCATTGTCATCCCTGGATAGGTATTATTATCAATCAATCAATCAGTAGCTTGGACGAGGTCGAACCCTAACCCTCATCTAGTATTTTAATCATCATCATTATTATTATTACCTATGTATGTATTATCGTATTGCCCGTCTGTCTTTTAACGGACTCTGGACTCTGGTGGTTTGATTTCAACATCACCGACTGCTGGTCCGGTGGTGACTACCTAGGTGCTTTTTCTGTTGTCGTCTTCTTCATTTTTGTCTTTGTCTTTGTCCTTGTCTCCGTCCCTGTCCCTGTCTCTGTCTCTGTCTCTTTCACTATCCCTGTCTCGATCCTTATCTCGATGGCGCTCACCATCCTTATCTCTCTCCCTTTCCCTTTCCTTTTCTCTTTCTCTGTCTCTGTCACGATCACGATCGCGATCGCGATGGCGAGAGCGAGAGCGAGAACGGGAACGGGAACGAGAACGACTGCGCTCGCGATCCCGGTCTCGCCCCCCAGGAACATACCGATCGATCTCAACAAACCGTGGCCGATCGCGATCATCTCGATCCCTGTCCCTGTCCCTGTCCCTGTCTCTGTCCGGCGAGCGGATGCGGCGACGCGGCGATCGACTGCGGTTGCTGGTCGGAGGGACGTAGCGGTCAATCTCCAACTGGCTGGGAGAGCGCGATCGTCGTCGGGAACGGGACCGCCGCCGGGGGGCAGGGCGAGAGGATGATCGGTCTCGATGGCTGTGCCGGGTGCGAGAAGAGCGTGATTGAGACCGCGACCGGGACCGTCGGCGATAGCGAGATCGCGATCGGGATCGGGAGCGTGAGTAGTAGCTGTGGCGGCGGCGCTCTTCTCGGTCTCGGTCTCGGTCTTTATCTCTGTCTCTGTCTCTGTCCCTACCCCTGTCTGTATCGCGAGATCGGTCACGGTCCCGGCTGTGATCCCGATGATATCGATCTCGACCTGTGTACCGATCATACCCGCGGTCACGATAATATCGATCCCGATCCCGATCTCTATCCCGATCACGGCTGCGGTCTCGGTCTCTATCGTACCCCCGCACGGTAGATCGACTGCGGCTGCGACGACCGCTTCTGTGGCTGCGGTCATCCCTGTAGTCGCGAACCGAGAGTCGATCGTCGGCATCACGATCTCGAGCTCGACTCTCTCCATCGTATCGAGACGATCGTCTGGTGCGAGACCGACTGCGGCTCCTGTCGCGACCATCGCGTCGCGATGGACTTCGAGTGTCCCGAAGTTTTGCTGTTGTCGGCGTGATCGAGTATCTCGACTCCGTGACACTCTTGGGACGAGGCGGGGGCTTGCGACCACTCTCGATGGCTTCGGCCTCCTCAAAGTCGAATTCGGGTTTCTGTCGTGATTTGGCCGCCAATTCCTCGCCTTCTTTCAGTAGCAGCTGCAGCGCTTTTTCTTCCAGGGTCTTGTCGTCAACAGGTGCCGGTGGTGGTGGAGTGGGTTCTTTCGGCGTCGGAGAACGATCTCTTCTCCAGTCACGGTAGCGGGAAGACCCTTCATAACGATCATAGCCCCGTGGACGGTCATATCCACGGTCACGATCTCGATCACGGTCGCGGTCACGATCTCTGTCTCTATCACGGTCACGATCACGGTCACGATCGCGATCGCGATCGCGATCTCTGTCTCGATCTCTATCCCGATCAGAGTCTTCTCGCCTCCTCCGCTCATACCATTCCCGCCTTTCTCTTTCCCTTTGCTCGTCAAGCGCCCGTTGCTCCTCCCGGACGCGCTCCCGCTCAGCCCGTCTCTTTTCCTCGCGTTCTTTCTCCTTGGCCCTTTCTTCTTCCTGCTTCCGTCGTTCGATTTCGCGCTGCTTCCGCTGTTCCTCTTCTCTGGCCTTGGCCTCTTCCTCTTCCTTACGTTTCTGCTCGCGAAGAGCCTCCTGTCTGGCCTTTTCACGTTCCTCTCGTTTTTGCTGGACGTAGCGTTCGTAATCCTCATCCGTCTTGTTGCCGGCCGCCTCCTCCTGCGCAGCGACTTCTGGCCCGACTTCCTGTCGACGGATGTCCCTGATTGCTTCCAGGACGGCCTCCAGATGACGGGATATTATCGAGTCAATAGCGCTCTCGACGGTTTTGTAGATGTCGCTGCGATCGACGGCGCCTTCGATCAGAGTGGCTGCTTTTCCTCGCTCGCGTGACAGATGAGCAGGTTCCCGGTCGATTTCCGCCTCGGCAAGCTCAATAAGGGCCTTTGTAAACGTTTCCTTGGCCTCCTATTTCTCAGCGCAGACTAGTAAGTTTAAGTCCAAGCTCAGGGCAACCCAGGGCAGCCCAAATATAGGTGCGCGAGGGTTAGATAGAACAGCAGCAATGCCATACCGACTCATTGAACTCAGCCCAAATTTTCTTCCTAACATTGTCGAAACCACCTTTCTTTTTGAACGCAGATAGAAGATTATCGATCGCAGCGCGCTGCGCCACAGACAGGGGCAGCTCCTCTGTCTTGAACTTTTTCTTCTGCAGGCTCTCGATGTCCAGGGCGGGCCTTTTGGAGCCGACGGTTGTTTGGGCTTCTGCCGTTTCTTCTGAACCGGACATGACGGCGACAGCGGAAGTTTCGAACGGATAGGACTCTAATATCTCTCACATGTCGTTTTCCACATCGCTAGACGCGTCTGATATCCTTCATAGCGTTTGTTGCTGTAATCGAGGTCGCGTCGTTCCGTTCTCTTATCAAGTTGCTGATGATATCCTCCGGCAGAACCGTTGTTCCGGGCGGTGAACCCGTCCCGTCCCGCATCATTGGGTGCTGCTTTAACTTGACGCTGATTCGATGCGGCTAGAGCACAGCAACTACCGAACCTCCAGCATCGACCTCGAACCACACCACCTGCCATAGAACCCGCCGCAGTGCGCCCCCGGCAGGGTTACAATTCCTCTCGAACACTGGTGCTCTGCTTGCAGAGGCTCAGAGGACCTTCGAAGAATCGATTGCATCCGCATTGCTTCCCTCATTCCGTTTGAATTGAACGGTGCATCCTCCCGCTATCACCTGAACATGGTGCACAAAGTTCTCTTCTGGGGCGGCTTCGGTACGTTCTGACTCTTGCTGAGCCCTGCTCTTGATGTATATCGTTATGAGCGGGCTGCAATATGAAACTATGACTAACGCGATCACGTAGGCATCGCCGTCCGCCTCTGGCAACTCGGCATTGAGATGCGCCCCCTCCTCAACAAAGAATCTCTCTGGGTGTACCCCATCTTCGCGGGCGTCGGTGGAAGCTTCGGATACTGGCTGCAGGGCGTTGAAGACCGACAATTGAAGATCCTGGCGGAGCGCCGGGAGGCTCTGCTGGAGAAGCGACGAAGACGGGACGAGCGGGAAGGTCTGGTGAGCAAGACAGAGGAGGGGGGAGTTCTGGCTGCGACGTCTTAAAAGGGAAAAGAAAAGGTTCTGAGTGATTAGAGTTGGGGGAAGAGGGATGGATGGAAGGCGGACGGACGGCGAAGGCTACATTGCATGCATATTCTCACGATCAATCATTCTCTTTCTGAGTTTGAGTTTGATTGAGTTAGAGGAAAGGAAAGATCGAAAACTCTCTGCATTTTTACCGATTACAAGAATTCGAATTCGAGAGCGGAGATGAGATGAGACTCGAGAGGATGCCCCGTTTTTCTTCCTCTTGGGTTAATTGTGTTTGATATCTGGATTTGTAACTATTGAAAGAATTACCATTATTTTTTTTCCAGCATGTGATTGATCATTATCAACTCCTGTGATCGTCAATCTCCTACGTACTTTTTACCGCTGTCATGATTTTTGCCGTAGTTCTCGCCATATTAGTGTTCCCTGTAGTGCTTAGAATAATACAGGATAAAAGTAGACCTAGGCTGGCAGGCAAAGCAGGCTAATTGATGGCTGATATATAATACATTGTAGAATGATTTACGCATCTGTACTTTTTTCTTTTTTCCAACGGAAACATTCATACACCTTTAATAGTAAAGTAAGATTGTATATGTGAATAAAAATAACCGTTCAATTAATATTCGGATTAATATATTCAACTCACGCCCGCTCTATCGTAAACTGGAGAGACACCTCCCATCTCTGCCCTCCTGAGCCGTATCCTCCTCCTAACCGATTCTTTATCAAGCTGCAGATTCTCTCACGTAGCCGAACCAGGCTCTCCTCCGAGCCAGTGACTCTCAGCTTGAGATTGGCCATGCAGAGGCCATAATGAACCTGCCAGAACCTTGCATCATCGATGGCAGATACAGAGGGATCCGATGCGATATCCCTCATCACATCGCTGACACCGCGACCAGAATATGACATGAGAAGCATCGACCCCAACGTCTTCACTAGACGGAATCCGAGAACGCACATGGAGATGGCCATGGTAACAGACAATACCCGGTCCAGCCATATGTACAGCTGGATGGAGAGCAGCGGCAGCAACAGCAGCAGCGCAGAACATGAGAGGGTTAGAAAGTGAGACGGATTGCTGAGAACCGACGGCAGCGACTCGATATAGGCGAACCGCATCGCCTTGCCTATCCGAGCGTGGTTCTTGAGTCCAATCGCGGAAATCAATGTCGATCCAATGGCAAAAAGCGCCGTGATATCGACACTTCCGAGGGATACGCGTTCGTGGGAATGAGCATGGTGAGGCTCGTGGCCAGAGGAAACTTCGAGCCAGTGCTGCAGATTATGGGATATCAGGTCCAGACCCATGAACAGAAGTAGCACAGAGAGTGCGAATCCCGCCAGCACTTCTGCGCGCTCCAGACCGAACGGATGCCGAATACTGGACCGCTTCCATACCTCGAAGTTGCCTAATACATCTACCGCAACGCAAAGAAGAGCCCCCAGAGAGTCAAACAGGATCAGATGCGACAGAGCCGTCATAGCCAAAGAACCATGGGCGCTCCATAGCGTGTATCCCGCCACGAACATATGGCATACGCTCCACCAGAAGCGGGTATTTTGTTCCTTGGACATACTCCCTCGACACTCCTTCAGGGTTGGAATTGGCAAAGAGTTCGGCAGAGCCAAGGGAGCCCTTGGCGGTGGCTCGAGAAAGATCTGATGCGAGATGCTACTGTGCTTGTACTTGTGGCCACGTCTCTGTCCAATGTTCTGCGCGTCCTCATCAGCACGATGTCAATCGACAACCTCATAAACGTGTGTACATACTGATTTCAGCACCGGACCCTTTGCTAGGGCCGTGGGCTGGAAATTGAACGGACCCGATTCTCCATTACTACTACTCGAGCCGTTGTTCCCGCTTCCTGGGGTGTCGAGAGACATGGAGCCAAACGTGGGGCTTTTTGGGGCCGAGAAATTCATCCCCCCGGCCTCGTATGAGCCAGCTGCGGACGACATGGTGTCTGTCATCGGAGAGAGAGCATTCGGATCGAATGATGGCTGTGAGGGGGCATTGTTCGGCTCTGGGGGGTCATCTGGCGGCGGTGTGGGAGTTCGTGGAGGTTGAGGAATGGGAAGGCTGGACGCCATGGAGAAATGCTTTGATCTGCGCACGACGCACGTCCTTGATCACTTTCCCCTTATTCCGTCCTGCGCATCGAGTATAGCGGCGAGGGCGACAGGAGAAGCGGAGCTGATTAAAGCGGAGAGCAAGTCCGAGTGGCTCGTCTTAGTGGCAGTCCGGCGACTATCAGCGTCATCGCTCCCGCCATTTGTCACTCCGCCCCTCCGCATTCATCGAGGATATTACTATCTCTCGCCGCGCTGCCAGCACGGCCATGCAACACCCATCAAGAACCGTCTTTCGACCTAGAGGAGCCCCTGCGGCGATGATCTCTGCTGGCGTTTATGGATAACCGCGGTGCTTTCTTGTTCATCCTGATCGCTCTCTATCTGCTTGTCAGTTCCCAGGTCCGCGCGCCGTTGATCGATCATGACAGAGAGCACCAACGTCAGGTGGCGGAAGAGCAACATGCTCTCCATCTTCTGAACGAGTCCCGTTATGGAGATTTCGATCCTCAAGCCGGTCGATGGCTTCCAGTTGCGGGTCTAAGGCAGAATGACAGCTATTCCTGGAACCTGCTACCGGACGTCCAACACAGAGCACGGCGTCACTTGCGCTTCGCATTTGACAAGGCGGGAGTGCAGATTCCGGTAGCGTTGGAGAATCCAGATGAAGCGCCATCTGTGAACTTGACGCAGATATCGCTCCCGGTCTATCATAATGTCACCGGAAAGCTTCGGGGCGACTGGGTGCGGCAAAAGCAAGATGATGCCGCAGCATCTCATCGTCCTCACCTGAATGTCACGGCCCTTGTCCTTGAAAATGACTATGTCACCCATGATTTCGGCCTCAATGTGACTGGTGACGATGGAACACTATACTTGGACCTTCATGAGGGAGATGGGGAGGAGCTCTTGCAAGAGCCTAGCCACGTTAGAGAGATCCGTGCGGATCTAGCGATAGAAAGCGGGAGCTCTCTCGGAAATACGTGGTATATGTCGCTGTTTGGAGTTCACTTCCCAGAACTGGGAGAAGTCATTTTGACCACGACAAGCGAGAAATTCGGTGGCATATTCTCCTTGCCGCACTTTGCACTCTCGCAGGACACTTTCGATATCTCTCACCGGCTCCTCGTGAAATCTCTCTCCGATACGATTACAGAGAAGCAGAATAGCCCGCCTACCTTCTTTCCCTGGTCTTCCCTTCCCCATGGGTCACAATCGATGGCATTTCCCACCCCCAAATGCGAATACATCATTTACCTGCAGCAGCATCCGATCATGTTACATGGCAATCTGGCGGAGCCCGCTTTGCTTGAGCAAATCGAAGATGAACTCCGATTTCCAATGGGAGCGCCGATTCCATCCCCTCCTCTGATGGAGATGTCAGCAGTCATATTCTCACCAGACTGTGGCATAGTTCTGGAGACTAAAGGCGCACCCGAATACCCTCCCACCGAATCTCTGTATCTTGTGGGTCCCAAGCAGGAAGAATACAGTAAATATGCATCGCGTCTTGTTTACGCCATTGCCGGTGTTACTGTAGCTCAGATATTCCTGCTCTTGCGACAGATCAAAGAAGCTTCCACGCCATCCACCAGGAGCCGCATCAGTTTCTACACGATCGCGATGATGGCGATTGGCGATGCAACTGTGATCATCTTCACCTTGTTATCGCTGTTTTCTGACACATCCTTCTTAGTCCTGACGGCGACCGCTTTTCTCGGATTTTTGTCTGTCAGTTACATCGGCATGAGGTTTATGATGGAAATCTGGGCCGTCCAGGCACCTGAAAGGCGGGAACAGGACCGCCGTGCTCCGTCGCAAGCTACGAATACGAATACGCGTCAGGAAGGTCAGGCCCCTCCGGTCACTGCAGCGAGAGCTGCGAACTCCGGGGCGACTCCTACTATTATCCTGCCACCCGATCAGGATGAACCGGAAGAGGAACTACCTATGCCTAATCAGACGCCCGCGCCGAGACAGTCAGATAATAGCGGCAATGATGTTGGGGCCATGTACGCCCGATTTTACTTTATTCTGTGCTGCCTTCTCATCATTTCGCTCTGGTCGCTTTTGTGGCCCAACCGTGTAGGAGCGATATACGCGAGACTTCTTGGTTTCATTTATCTCTCCTTTTGGGTCCCTCAGATCTACCGCAACATCATGCGGAATTGTCGGAAGGCCCTGCGGTGGGATTTCGTGATTGGCCAGAGCATTCTTCGTCTGGTTCCTTTTGTCTACTTCTTCACTGTACGGGGTAACGTCCTTTTCATCCGTCCGGATTCTACGACGGCTTTTGCTATGATCGGCTGGGTCTGGTTCCAAGTATGGGTGCTGGCCAGCCAGGACATCCTTGGCCCGCGTTTCTTTGTTCCCAAGGGCTGGGCGCCGCCGGCATACGATTACCATCCTATTATACGAGACGCCTCCGCTTCCGGGTCCGGCGAAGACCTTGAATCTGGTACAACATTGCCAATTGGCTTTCTCCGCGCTGAGGAACGCGACGCGGCAAGCAACGCGCGGGACAGCGATAAACCGCGGCCCAAGGACAGAAAGAAGAAGATCTTCGACTGCGCGATCTGCATGCAGGATATCGAAGTTCCTGTTGTGACTGCGCCTGGAGGGATTGCCGGGGCGAGCGTGGCGGACGGTGCGAGTAGCATCCTGGGCCGCCGTGCGTATATGGTGACGCCATGTCGACATATTTTCCATAGCACCTGTCTTGAGAGTTGGATGAGACTGCGGCTGCAGTGTCCGATATGTCGGGAATCTATTCCCCCTGTATAGAGCTGTTGTGTGCATAGATCTGCTTCTTTTCCTATATAGATGAGAATTTATCATTTCAATGTGGGCAAACCGGCTTAAAAACATAGTAATAATATCGGATGCTTTCCTTTTAGAAAATAAATTCCTATGCCAAATAGCCATTCCTGTTGAAATCTGGCCGTACCTAATCATCGACAACGCCTGACGTGATTTACAAGCCCAGATAAGATGAAGCTCGGCTCACAACACAAACAGATAACAACTCCATGACGACTTGTAGTCTTCCTCCCTTCGCCTTCTTCTCTCGAAAAGTGCACTCTCTCTAGTGATCGTGCTCTCCAACAGTTTCCAGATACGTAGCCTCATCCATCAAATCCTCAAGCTCGGTCTTATCGTTGACCTCGATCTTCGCGATCCAGCCCGCATCTTCGGGAGACTGGTTGATGATCTTGGCATTGTCCTCCAGCGCGGCGTTGCCTTCAATCACCTTGCCCGACACAGGACACAGGACGTCAGAGGCTGACTTGACAGATTCGACGGCTCCGACGGTCTCGCCGGCGGTGACTTCGAGGCCGGCAGGGGGAAGCTCGACGTAGACGACGTCGCCCAGCGATTTGGCGGCGTAGTTTGTGATGCCGATTTTGGCTGCAGGAGACAAATAATTGTCAGTAGATGCACCGCCAATTCCGAATGAAAAAAAAAAAGAAAAAAAAAGGCATGATAACATACCGGTGCCGTCGTCCGCCAGCTCTATCCATTCATGGGATTCGGTGTATTTCTTCTCCTGCCCTGGACCAATTGATTCGCATTAGGAATTATTCTCGTTATCTGAACATATCCCCAGGCTGAAGAAGCCTGGGAAAGGTGTGTTTTCGTACATAGCGAGCTCCGAGAGAAGCTCCTGATATTTCCCGCGGGGAAACATGACGGAGGCGTGACCCGGCCAGCCGACACGGGGAGTCTCTGCGAGAGGACTCGGGAAGCGAAGGGGCGCGCAATTCGTGCTGCAAAAGACATCTTGGCTGGCAATTGGAGAGGATGGAGAGGTGAGATGTAAGAAGGAAGGAAGATGTGATGGGAAGAAAAGCGGTGCGATATGTAAATACTTTAATTTTATGCTGGCGGAGCTTCCCCGTCGGACGGCATGCGGGAAGAGATATCTGCCAAGACGGGCGATAAGGTGCGTCGAGTTGCTGCGAAGAAAATCTTGGCCGCATCAACCCGTCACCACTCTGCCTTCCAACACGCTAAGTTTCTATACCTTTAGATGAGATGTTGTACGAGCTAATTGCAATTGTACGCAATTTCCTCCCTTGATTACTACCTGTCATCCGGCTTCTTTGTTCTGACTTTCTCACAGGTCCGACCGGGCAGCCTCCACGAGGTCCGAGAGTACGTCTACCGTCCCTTCAGAAAGGAGTCGCCAATACACTTCCAACAAATATTTTTTTTCCACAGAGCTCACGACTGATCACTTCTACAGAATCGCCCGTAATGCCGGCCTCCAGGTGCTGCGCTCCGGCGGCGTAGTCCGCGGCTACACGAACTGGGGCACCTTTCGCCTACCGAAACCCACCACCAAGCACCAGGCTCGATACACGGAGGGCCACCACTTCATCATGCGCTTCGATGCGTCAGGCCCCGTTCAAGCAGCCGTCCGAAGAACCCTCAGCCTCGACCCGCGAATGATTCGGTTCTCTGTCGTGAAGCTGGGGGACAAGTTGGAAGAGATCAAGGATATCGATGGCAAGGTCGAGTGGAACAATAACCAGAATCTCTCGGAGACGATTACTCGCTACTGAAGACGAAAGAAATAACTTGGAATATGAACGAAAATAATTCATTGGCCGCGAGGGTAAGGATAGGGATCCTATCTTGGGATGTGCAGAAAGCGAGCGCATCGCGTGTCATCGCTGGCCTTTCCCGGGTCCTCTATCCTTTTTTTTCCCTGGCCGTCATCCGTCATCTTAACGACCGACCTTTTCTTCTCTTTTCTGTTCTTGTGGATTTGTAAGACTTCATGGGAATGGTGGGAAAGATACCTTACTCTGTATTTTTAGCAGTAGCATTTTAGGCGTCTATCAATGGCTTTCTTCGTTTGATCTTTTGAGCAGTGAGCAGCTTATATACCTTCGTTGTCAGGAGGCGACTGAGTGTAAGGTATATGCACTGTACGAAGCATATACGGTATACAGCCCCAGAACCTAGCCAGCTCAAAGGCTGGACGACGAGTATACGGAGGTGACAAGGTTTCTCAGTAAAGTATTCTACTCGTACCTAGTCAGTAGTAGAAAAAGAAGAGAGGCAAAGGCCGTCTCAATGAAGTTCAAGGAGTTTGTGGTTACCTGACCGTTGATAGGATTATGATTATGAGGTCTCAACCAATAAAATGTATGTACTTCTTTGCCAATTACCTAGGTAGGTACTTTCAAGAATTGTCCAAATTAGGCTTAGAGGCTTTCCAATTACAGACTTGCTGGTCTTCGACTGTTCATGATCTTCGGGTATCGCTCCGATCGTAAACGCATCTCTGTTAGTGGCGGGGGCCGGCTTACCAACCAGTCAGTGATCAGAAGGAGGAAATTAAACCGAAGCCTCGGTTCTTAACTGGAATGCGAACAATGATACTTCCCATCCGTCCTTTCTGCGCATTTGCAGTTGATTGAAGCGAGACTTGGAATTTGTTTTCGAATCCGATCAGACAGGCCATTGGAAGGGTTACGACAAGGCATCTACATACATTCTATGTGTGTAGTTTCAATCTACGGCTGTGATCTGACAGCCTATCAACATCATGTTTGAAGATTCTAATAATACCTGTCCGTCTGTTCATGCATGCACATTCTTGTCACTATCTGGAGATATCTTGCTCTTGAGATTTGACACAGTAGATATCGTTCTTGCTTTCTAATCGAGCCTTGCTGAGTTCACACCATGCCATCGGACAACCCACCCACACGTACCCCGCCATTGCCCTTCGTGCAGCTAATGGCTCTGAAGAGACTCGGCGGTAATAACAGTACTACTCAAAGCGGCAGCGTGGAAGAAGCTGAGAAAGAGGAACATTTCCAATCCATCGCCCCGCCGTATGCTCCCGGTATCGCAAATGCGGCTTTCGGAGGGCATGTGTTTGCGCAGGCAGCGTATGCGGCGTCTCAGACGGTTAAGAAGGGGTTCGTGATACATGTGAGTTCTTTTTCCCACAACAACAACGGCTGGTGTAATGGGAATGAAGTGATCATTTGTTAATATGCTCTCATCTAGAATATCTCAGGATTCTTCCTCCGACTGGGCCAGCTCGATGTCCCCTTCATCTACTCAGTCCGCCACGTTCGAGATGGCGGAAATTTCTGCCTCCGCGCTGTAGAGGCCAGGCAAAAAGGCAGAGTCTGCTTCTCTTGCCTCTGCTCTTTCAAGCGTCCTGAGACTCAGCAGGCGAATTCCAGCCATCAGCCTCCTTTCTCCGACCTGCGGAGACGCTACGGATCTCTTATTCGGGGAAAACGTCCGGAGGATCACCCGCTCGCACCGGGGATCGATGCGCCGTGGCATATTCAGGCCGTCGAAGCAGGGAAACACCATGAACGGGATTTCCCCGGTGTTGAAGTGAGGAAAGTCGATATGGAACAGTACAATCAAACAGATGAAGTCAAGAAGAATCCGCATGAGTATCGACAATTGCAGTTTTATCGCTTCAGGGGCTCCCCAGATATTCATGAATATGAACATGAAGGGGGGAACGGAGCTGGTGAGCTCCAGCAAAGCAAAGGCCGCGATGGGGAGTACGACAACCTCTTCGCATGCGCGCATCTCTACGCCAGCGACAAAAACTCTCTGTTCATCATCCCCCGCGCTCTGGGCCATCCCGACGACTGGACCATGCTGACGAGCCTGAGTCTGACGGTGATATTCCACCAACATGGGGACAAGTTGAGGATGATCGACTGGGACTCTGGAGAGAGAAAGTGGTTTCTGGAGGAGTTCTGGACTAGTCGATCGGGGGAAAATAGGGCGTTGCATGAAACTAGACTGTGGACTGCGGACGGGATACTGCTTGCGACTGCTGTTCAGGACAGTCTGGTCAGGCTTAAAGGGTCTGGAGGCTTTCCGAAGCTTTGACGGGTTCAAGCATGTACTGAGATCAGAATTCTGGACGTGACTTGCTGTTTGCCCTGTTGCAGGCAATTCTGAGCTGAATTGCTGAAGAACACGCTCAGAAGAGTATAAATATTGCATTATGATATATTCCACTCTCAAGAAGGGCAGACTAGATATACTGTACAATTTCTGTTTGATAACCATTGTTAACCTTATCTGGCATCCGGCAGGGCACGTGCCAAGTTAACTTCCAGCACCCGCCATGACGCAAAGTCCACAGCGGGCATGGAGGGGACTCTCCACCCAACTTGAACCACCGAGTCAACTGTCATCGATATCGCTGTCTCACACCTTCAAGCTCCTGAAACCATCAAATCAAATGTCTGCGTACAACTTGACACTTTCCAGACAATGAAGCATTTGATCCCCGTTCCGCACGGAGAATGAAGAAGACGCTTCTCCTTGTGTTTGTGCACGGGTTCAAGGTGGGTCCCGCCCCGGATTCCAGCCCAGCGATCTTGCTATACTGTATACATTCTGTGTATATGCCTGTATGGCTGCAAATAATGAAGCAGGGCTCGAGCTGATATCTATGGGCCTCTTCCAGGGCGGCAATGATACCTTTGGGAAATTTCCGGAGCATCTGACCGCTTTTGTCAGCCGTGCTCTTCCAAACATCGACGTCCTCGCTGTGACGTACCCCAAGTACGAGACGAGAGGCGAGCTGAAAGAATGCGTCGCCAGGTTTCGGGAATGGTATATACTATGATCCTTTTGTCTCTGCTCTGTCCTTCTGTCTCCAACTGACAGCACGTTCGACAGGCTTCAAGACAAGGTCATCGACCTTGAAGTTGCGAACCAAACGCCGTCGCCGACAATCGATCCGTCCGTTCATGTCATTCTGCTTGGGCATTCGATGGGCGGCATTGTAGGCGCGGAGACTCTTCTTCTGCTGGCTTCGGAGCAACCACTTCCTCCTCCCTCATCGTTGAACAAACGCACGGAATCTGCGACTGGAAGGCCGTCGTCCCCCGTCGAGACGGCCCCGTTCTTCATGTTCCCACATATCCAAGGCCTTGTCGCGTTTGATACTCCTTTCCTGGGAATTGCGCCTGGAGTCGTCTCGCACGGGGCCGAAGAGCATTACAAAACCGCCACGACCGCGTACAGCGCCTTGTCCGAAGTGGCGGGGTTGTTTGGTCTTGGAGGGAGCAAGACGACTTCTCGAACGACCACCACGACTTCCACGCGGAAGGCATTGCCACTGCCCGCCGCAACGGGTGATGCCACCTCCGACGACGCAGCAGCAACCCCGTCATGGCAGCGTTGGGGCCGATACGCCATGTTCGCGGGAGCAGCGGGAGCAGTCGCCGCCGGTGGAGCAGCAGCCCTTTACTCGCAACGAGACCGCATCACCGCTGGATGGAGCTGGATGGCCTCTCACCTCGAGTTTGTGGGCTGTCTCGCGCGGCCGGGGGATCTGCGCAAACGCGTCGCTTCCCTCACCGATCTGCACAAGGATCGAGGGATCGGCAGCGTCAATTTCTACACGTGTCTCGGCAGGGCTGCTGCCGGCACTAGAACTACCACCACCAGGACTACGAGTCAGACTCGGGGCACATCGTCATCGTCGTCGTTCATCCGACGCCTCCCGCGAGGAAAGATTCGGACTTTCTGCCAGTTACCGGAAGACTTTGACAAAGATGATCCAATGATCAGTAACAGTACTGAATCAGGACTGAAATGGCTGATCGCTGTGAATGACAAAGCGCAGGATGAGACGACCGCACATACCGCTATGTTTACACCGAGGGATAACCCGTCGTACTATAAGCTCGCTGGCGAAACGGCCAAGGTGATTGTGAGACTGGTGGATGAAGGATGGTACGCGTCTGCTACCAGACCTCAACCTCAACCTCAACTTCAACTTCAACGTAAGAGCAGTACCGCTGGGTGCAGGAGTCAGGTGTTGCCAAGGAATGGCACTGACAGCCAGGAGCACAATCACAATGACAGTGGGTTCATGGAAGCAGACGACGTTGTGGTTGTAGATCAGACTAGACTAGAAGACTATAGTACAGTATAGTATACTATACTTACTATTACTATACTAAGTATACACTTATGTATAGTACTGTTGACTAGACTAGGCTGGGTCATAGGTCTAGGTCATATATGATATGTCATATGTATGCTGTATGTACTTCTTTATAGCTCCTAGAATACTATCAGACATGAAAAATAAAAAAAATAAGAAACCCCCCTTCCCCATATGTCCGAAAACAATTATTAGGAACGTAAATAACGTGAAGAAGATCCCATGCAAAAGTTGAATTGATTAATAGCAGGTTGTACCATACGACGTGCAGAAATTGAAAGGTGTGAAATACTGTCATTGCTCTGCTCTGAAATTGGAGAATACTGTATCTTGCCCCATGCATAACATAATATAAAACTAATTGCACCGAAAAAAAAAGACGAAGAAGAAGAAGAAAGGGGAAAGTTAGACATTATATACAATTGTAGCAAAGAAAAAAAAAGGGCTCAGACTTCAATCAGTAATTGTTGAGACCGCCCATGGTCGAGTTTCGGTAGTGCATGCTGGGTGCATATTCCGAAGCGTTGTCGTGGTGGTACATCATGGTCATCCGTCGGTCCTCTTCTGGAAGGAGTTCTTTGACTTCCCAGTTGTTTTGCTTGAGGCCCACCGAGAATTCGAGATCTTCTTTGGTGATGGAGTCCCAGTACTAGAAAACTATGTGAGTTCCACGATCGAGCGGCTTGATATGCAGACAGCAGCTAACTTACCTTGTAGACCATCATGACGGCTAAGAGATTGCAAAAAGTCGCGAAGAACAGGCCATCCAGATAGTGCTGCACGTTGTCGCAAATCGTCTCGCTAAAGGCGTAGAGGAGCACCTGTCCGATGATAAAAACAAGCACTCCAAATGCAATGTGGCCCAATGGCCAGCGGTCCTCCAGGGTGTTCACCACCAGCAAGATCTGCATGACAACGTAGACGGCCAGGCAGATGGCGTTGAGGATGTAGATTACCACAAACATGCCGACGGTATTGGTTGGGCTGAGTCCTCCCATTCCCTTGAAAGTGAACAGGGAGACGATGAAGGAGATGGCGAACATGCCCAACGAGCTGAGCCGCAAGAGCCAGACAGAAAGAGTTGTGCCATCCTCGTAGAGCTGGAAGCCCACAAATCCGTTGATCAGAAGACATGTGCAAAGGGCAGACGCCAATCCATTCTGCGCTGCGGTGAAGTAGGGGAAAGGGCCGCTTCCCGGCGGGACGACACCTGCGTCCAGAACGAGCGAGCACATGGTCAAGAGCATGTAAATATAGAAGAATGTGGTGATCTCCTTGCGCCCTGTAATTGAATTTATCAGCCCCCGCCTTCTGCTACGGCATTCCACAGTTCATGAGAAACCTACCGACGGCAGTGAACTTGGACCGGACATGCAGAATCATCACTGCTGTCATCCCGAGCGCCAGGATATGCATGAAGTCTGCCGCTCCCTCGAAGATAATTGTGTTGGCCAGCTCGATATTGCGCGCATAGCACTTAGGTAAGATGCCAGCGGAGCCTTGAATTGGCGACGGAGGGCCGACCAGAGAGCATAGTGGAAGAGGCGTCTTGCGGCAGATCGAGTCAAAATCCCCGAACCCCATGGTGCAGATATGAAAGAGTGACGATAAATTCAGACGGTGATGCGCTCAGCGGGAATTTGATGATGGTGGGGGACGGACACGAGAGGGTGAACTGTCGATGGAGAACCCCCCAAGGCGGCGGGTCCCAAACGAGTGAACCAAGGCGAAAAACGACGGCGAAGAACGATAGACGGGTTCTGATCAACGAGCGTCGTGGGATCGATGCGGGACGTCAGAAAAACACCGATAACGTCGGTACCAAGGGCGCCGAGGAGGCTCTTGGGTGGGTTGCTGCCATCTCCAGCATCCTTCTTCTGGACTCAGCCTGTTGTCTCACTTGGCTATCACGTGGATTGGGATATGTTTTGCTTTCCCTGTTTTGGGCTAGTGCGATGAGATGGACACAAACAGTTAGACTCTTGGCACGTCCTTATCACGTGAGCAACAGCCATACCTAGCAAATCGGAGTGGGCAGCGGATCCGCAGTTTCCCTTCAAGCTTCGGTCGGAGGGTCCTGCCCTGAAACCGCCTTCCAAGGCTGAAAGTCAAACAGAAGTGACCCGTGACTAAAATTTCAACCGCAACGCTGCCCAGCGGAGGCACCTTCCCCGGAATCGAGCCCTTGTCGGCCTCTATCGACTCCGTCTCCACGCATGATGCCGCAGGGCTACAAACAAAACTAACGTGGAACCCTCTGCACAACCTTCTAGGCATCAAGGCCAAAACTCGTCGCCCTCCGTTCTTCCAATCCTTGTCGATGGAGGTGAGCGACTATCGATAAGCATACATATTGATATTAATCTTAGATTGCCTCTTCAACCCCCACGTCAATGAAGATCTCTGGCCTTGCGGCCTGAGGTTTTGAGAAAATCGAGACTAATCGGATAATCTTCCGTAATCAGGAGCATCACCCCGCCATCGACAGCAAGGAGGTGCACTAAGCTGCACCATTAGATTGAGACTCGATTGCTACATTAATTATTACTATTGTGGATCCGAACTTTCCTCTGCGTCAAGCTCAGCAAAGTTGAGACGAAAGTCTCTGCTTGTAGCCGCCAGGATCCACCCTCCTTGTGATCATTCACGCTGTTTTCTCGGAGGAACCTACAACCCTGGATAGGTCGAATCAGTATACGCGGGGACTCTCGGGGATTTCCCTGGTGGAGTTGAAAAGTGGTCGGATACCTCTCCCCTGTTGCTCTTTCTGTCTTCCTTCTCTTGTAACAGTCTTGTTAACTGACTCCTGGTGGAGCACTGTCACTGTCACATGTGGCATCGCCTGATCTCTCCCCGAAATGCGGTCTGGCGTGACACCCAACCGTTGCTCCGTTCGGGCGAGAAACAGGTCGGCTTGTTTGCGGCATCTGTCGGTGTGTCAGTCTCTTGAAGCGACCCCTTAATACCTACGGAGTACCTAGCGATTTTCGGTGTCCGTGCTGTATCACAGCAGCGGCCCGAGCATCCCTGATCAGGGATTCGTGCGCAATCGTTATCGATTTGATTGCATTGTTGCGTCAATAAGATTAATGAGACTGCCAGGGCGATGACGGAGTAGTCACTGATGATCTACGGCCTGATCCCCCTCCATGAATTGAGATGTAATTGCTGATTCGAGCGGATAATTCAAGGATCGGTGTCTTGATCTTTTTTCCGGCCCTGGTCTGAAGCTGCTCATACCAAACAGCCAGCAGAGTCTCACTTTCTTTCAGACATCGTTTGTAACCTGGAATATGACCTCTTTTCCAACTACTCCGTACTTGTCCCCGCCTCCACCAGCAAAACTTGTGGCGATGCCGCCTAGATGTATGCATGAAGATCCCTGTTAGCGCCACGTGTGTGAAGAAGGATCAACGGCTGCTAGCGACGCAGTCGATCTCCCATTGACCCGGAGTCGAACTAATATCCTCATGTGGATACCCGATTCTTGTTTTTCTTTCTAGGACGGTGGGACGGCTTCCTGCAGGTTATCTCCCGAGACTTGTCCGCGAAACTTCCTCCAAGTCAGTCAAGACCCGCTCCTCCACTCCGATTAGGGCAACTCAACGTATCTCCTGCTCCAAAAGCTCTCCAAAATGTGACGCCTTCACAATTTATTCTCCCTCGCAACATTCGTTTCGCAAGAATAAAACCAACGCCTGTAGACGGGTGTCTGCTTGGTCGACATGCTTCTTTGTTCACAGGCAAGCAGTTCGAAGCAGCTTTTTTTCAAATCATAAATTATTCTCTGTGCCTGCCTCGTTGGTGAATCCTATCTGAAAATCTACATCTAGTCAGGTTAGAAACCAATTCCTCTTGTCCTTTCCAGGCAATATCCACAGCTGATCTCATCTTTTAGCAGCTAGATTCCGCGCATGGAATGATCGATATGTGCAACTTTTTCAAGAATTACTACATCTACAGCTCATGTCGTGACCCCGCCGCTCACTTTTTCCGTACGTCTTTGGACGGGTCAAAAGACGGCCGATGTGCAGATAGCCCTCATGACAGATTCATTGTGGTCATCGGAGTGTGTCGAATATGTTCTCGCTGATCAGATATCTTCTCGAACGCTTGGATCGCGGATAATCCCTCGTCAACAATTTTTGCCTCAACCATCTCAACCAAAATGTTGACTCTTCCATTTTCTTCTTGGATACCCTCTACCGCGCCTCGGTTCACATGAACGAAAGTTTCTTTTGCGTTTGATCGCTTACTCTTTGGTTACGAATATGGATTGAAATCTCCGGATAATCTTGGCGATCGCACTGTTTACGCTCTTTTTGTTGGATGCGCTGGGCGTTGGTATTGATTATTGATTGTTAGACCTCATAGACCAGGATTGTCTCTCGCTCTCAGATTGCAACTGCGACTATGTGTATTCATGTGTATTCTTAATTTATTTAACCAGAAGTGAGCAGCCTTGGAGTTTTGGAGTTTGGCACCCGTTTTCCATTGGTGGCCCCTTTTTTAGATCTTATCACCTGTTGGCCCATCTGAGCCAAGCACCCACCCACACACCTGCCCAACCTGTACTCCTGGAGATTGCAATTTGCAACATGGCGTGCCCTGTGAGTGTCTGTGTGTGTGCTAGGACGGTCTGGCCACGGTCTCCACTGCAAAGCCATCCTGGACGTCTGATCGCCTGGAGATCCGAAAAAAAAATCTATGCTCCAGCCATCTCACGCCTAGCTGTGATCTAACTCATCTAGGGAGAGTCCGACCTGATGATAAGATTCCTAGGACCCCTAGCGCCGAGTATAGTTTTCCACTAGGGAGCGGAGGCGCCAGAACTCCGTACTCCACCGTGTTTCCGATTTCCGAAGTGTGTGCCGCTGTATGCCTCCTACATGCGACCCCACCCCAGACAGGCTCACGCATCTTGCTCGGAGAAATCTCCAATGGTCATCGAGGCATTGACTTCTTCAATCATCCTCTCATCCTTGTTGTCGGCAATGTCTACCATCAGGAAGAGGAGATGCTTAGCGCTGATCCCCTTCTTACTCTGCAGATCTCATTTCCGATAAAGTGGTGATGCACACACTGCAATAATAATTAATGCTCACTGATCGCCCGACTCCAGCCTCTGCAACGGTCAGACATTTAACTATGCGCCCTAATTTTGCCGGTCACCTCGCCGTCCGCAATCTTCAGGCGTCTGTCACAATCGCGCCATCGCCCAGACCCTGTCTTTTTTATTCATCCTGCGAGACAGAATCCTTGTCGTCCAATCGTGCAACATGGGGTCGCAAGTCAAAAAAAAAAACAACCAAGCAAGCTAAATGTGACTTGAATTATTGCAGGCTATGCAGCTATACTGATAGAGTATGTACTCGGTCGTATAAACATGTTTTAAGGTCGACAGAAAGGAGCTGGTGGTGTGCTCACCACCAACCACGGAGTACTGATTACTGATTATGCACTCCTTATCTATCACGGCCAATCTAATTGCTCTGCTCGCATCAGGTGCAATTAATTTGTTCTATACATCTAGACCATCCTCCCCATAACATGCATTTGTTGACGCCCGCGTTGCACCATCTTGCCTCGAACTGTACACCGCAACCAGAATGAGGGATTTTGCTATCTCCCCGAAGTTACCGAAAGGCTTTCACTGCCAGAAGTCCAGCTTCTTTGTGTGAGAGAATGTGTGTGGGTGGGTATCCTGCGAGACAGTGTCTTCCTGTTTCGTATTCGGATTTGGCAGTCGGTTTGTGATCGTCCTCCCCTTTAAACTCCACAATAGCTTACCTCACTCACTTCAATATCGCTCTCCTGGGACCAAAAAAATTCGCCTATTCGCGAATACTCCGATTATTACCGTCTATTTTGCTGCGAATGCAAGTACTCCGTACAGTATACAGGTTGACCGTTTCCTACTGAAGCTCAAACGACAAGCTCACCCTAACCCCCTCCTCCAATCAGCCGGAAATGACGATTTAGGTAGAAGCTATTTTCAGAAATGATCTAAGTTCCAACTAACGGTGCACGGAGCTCGAGCTCCGTCGCGTCTAGCTACTCTACTCTACTCGATTCGACTCGACTCTGCTCTATTATTTGACTTGGCTTGACAGCTCCGATCAGACAGTTACTCACAGCCTCACAGGTTGGCCAGCTTCTTCTATCAGCAGCTTGGTCGATGGTGGCACAAATCGCCTTCTATTCGCATTGTTGTACTATCAGCTCGTGTGATGGTGACCGCACTCCTTCAATATAGATATTTGGGACTCCTGGCTCCAGTGTTTGTGCTTCGTCAGCTACCTACCTACCTGGCTGTTGCCATTATTCGGGGTGATTTACGAGGTACGGAGTTAGTTACATGGGCAAGCTAGCTATTTATTATATCAAGCTTGCGCAACGGCAATGGTGCGGGTGGGGTTTGTCCAGGTACTGTACGCACGTACCTCCGTACTTAGGGAAAAATGGAGAATCATTCGAACTGCGTAGGTAGGTACCTAGGTAGCTAGCTAGTTAACTAGTTTAGATAGTTTAGATACATATAACATACATAAGTATACATAAGTATACATAAGTATACATAAGGATGCTGTGCCGTGCATATATATATATATATATATCAACCTGTCCGTCTATTTGTATTTCTTTCTCCGTCTATCTAATTGGCTGGCTCTTTCAGCACCCCTCCTCCCTTGATATAGCCCCGCGGCCCCGCTCAGTACCTAAGTAAAGACCGCGGAGAGGGGGGCGGGGCCGGGGAGTTATTATTATTGACAAGTTAGTTACGACACCAATGCTGTGTCTAAGGACGGAAGTACCTGCCTAAAGAATCGTGAATTACCCGAAGGGCTTGTTTCATCCAGCCATGGACAAGGATGACTATGGTCTAGATGTTCATCCTTCTTTTTTTTCTCGCCTCATTTGTACTCCGTATTCTAAGGGTGGTGGGGTCAGACTGTTACGGACCAACAAGGCTGAGGATCACCCGGAACTGCATTATGAAGCGTTACCCGCAGGACAAGATCAAGTCGCGTGACTCAGCAGAGAGTCCCAAATCATGTGATCAAGATAGTCCACGAAGGGACTATGCAAGAGAGTCCGCGAGGGACTACAAGGAATAGTCCATGGAAGAACTATGAAAAGGAGTCCAAGAGGGATTACGGAAGAGGAGGATATCAGGGACTACAGGAAGGATTATAAAAGGACAGACACTCTCGCTCTTGTATCTAGTCTTTCTCTCGATCGCGTTCAATTCAAGTGTTATACTTCGTTGATTACTTGGAGGGTCAGTAAGACTACGAACTCCTATTGGTATACTTTGTATAGCTTTAGTAGGCGTGCCTCTGACTCAGTCGTTCTTGTTACTCTTTGACCTAAGGGGAGAGGCCCTTGTTACTTGTGTCTATCTTTAGGACAGTCAGTCCACTGTGAGTCTATATTGCAGTCAGCATATAGCATTGACCCTTTGAACTACCCGGTAGTTCAACTTGATCCTTCGAAACGACCAATCCAGGAACCAACGACGACTCTGTCAGACCCGCGCGTAACACAGACGCACTGACCTTGTGCATATGCCAATTCCATTTTTAGGGATAAAATAAAATAATAGGTATAGACCCATAGCAGGTCATACGAAACCTGTATCTCCGTACTCTGTAGTAAGAATTTGAACCTACAAAAAAGGTACTCTGTATATGTAGGAGATTTAAAAGTTTTATATATATAGTTGGTAGGGCCGGGAGTCAATGGTCCCAAAAAAAAGAAAAAAAGAAAAGAAGAATTGTTAAGGGGACCAAGGGAAGAAATAAGTAAGGGTTGGAGAGTATCTCGAGTCTCGACTTTGACTCTCCACTATCCAGTTGTACAGGTACATTACTTATGTACTCCGTATGCTGTACATACTTTTCGTTGATCAGGCTAGAAGTGTACCTAAACTGGTGCACTCCACTTATGTATGTATGTATGTATGTATGTGCATGTACTCCGTGCAGTACCTAACTTCGGCACTTCCATTTAGTCTCCGTACGTAGTAACTACTAATACTGCCGGTAGTTGATTTAACTACTCCGTACCTACATAGGACGGTAGAAACGAAGTAGTAACCCTAGTACTCCGTACTCCATACGGAGTATCTAATGATAGGTTACGGAGGATTTTATTAATTAGTGCGGCCGTTGGACAAACTCCATTCCACTCCACTCTAAGAACCCACCACCAAATTGGAACCGACCAGCCTTGGCTTACGAGTATGGAGTTCGGAGTATTTAGAATTTAGGATTTAGGTACAGAGTACATACCGAATAGGGACCGACCCCACAAGGTACAGTACGGAGTACATACAAAGTCAAGGTCAAGCTCTGATCATCCGGTGCAGGTTAAACGTTAAACTAAAAAGAGAGGGGAGCTTAGTTTACTGTAAGAACTTAATCCTGATATCAACAAAAGCAATGAAGACGATCTATTTCGACTAGACTGGATTATACTAGGCTAGCTCCTACATAGTTGACAGACAAGACTGAAGGACAATGCTTAAGGAAGATCACAATCATGAGAATCGAGGCTGATTATAATATAAGCCCAAATCCTTCTTCCACATCCCGTTCTTTGTCTCGGATAACCGTTTTGCTTCACGGGTGAGATTTGCTTTGACCCTAAAACTCCGAGGGCACTAACAAGTGACAAGTGACAAAAGTATACTTATTAGGTAGGTACTACTTACTGGTGTAGTAAGGGTGATAGATACGGATAGATATGCAGTAATGTATGTATGTACTGTACTTCGTACGGAGTGCTCCGTATTATATCTGATTCCGATAAATTAATTAGGTAAAATAAGAGACCGAACCGGAGGATTGATCATCACCAATCGCCCATGGCAAACAACAAAAAAATTCAATCCCTAGATAATTTTTATATTACTCGTATTAATTTTTGATTTTAATTTCTCCTTTTATCATTTATTGGCTTAATTAGACGAGGATGGATGTGATATCTTCTCACAATGAATGACAATAAATAAATGAACGAACGAATGACAACAGTCGGTATGTACCTATTGAATTAGATAGAAAGGAAACAATCATTACAAAAAAAAAACAATATTAGTAACAGAATATACTAATATCAATTAATGCTGTTTGTGAAACCTTCACTCTGTAAATCCCAGGCAAGTCTCGTCAGTTGTGTTTTTTTTTTTGACTGTTTCTCCAACTCGCTTGCTTCTTTTTTTACCCCCAAGATCAGTTATAGTTATTCAGATCTAGTTATAGTTATTCTTCGCAGTAATAATAGTAATGAGTTGAGAAAGTTCTAGATCCGGACCTGGAGGTTGAGGTTGTTGACGTAAGTCTTACTGTAATGTTTGCTTGTTTACTTATAATAATATCAACCTCCTTTCGTATAGTGGTATGGTTGGGACTGGTGTAGTAGTTGTAGCTACAGTACTAGGGCTGGGATACCAGGATCTCGTCTCTCTGTTCATTCGTTTTTTTTTTGTTTCCTTTTCTTTCTCTTTTGTATAAGGTAGAAGTCACATCTCAATTACCCTTACACCATACAAGAATAGTCCGCTTTCATTTTTCTACAACACATCATAACCGATCATAAGGCCCCAGTATCCGCTGCAGACTCGAGCTGCGGATCCGCCCTACTCGCGACATCCCAATATCCACTTCCTCGCCGGGATGTTCCCGAAAGACCGGCAGCGTCGAGACCGTGGTGGATGATCTCATCCGGTTATGCCCAGCGGACGACGGCATCACTGCCTTTGCTGGCTGCGACAGCTGCGACAGTCGGTCTCCCTCCTCCACCGTCATTAGGGAGGGACTCTGTAGAAAAGATTGAACGCGTTCGTCCTCCACGTCGCGACAACGACGCGGGATTGGGGGTGTCGGTGGGTAAGGTGGGTTGTCGGGGAAATTGCTGCGGCGATCGATAATCGGTGGTGGGAGGAATTCTACCGTCCCGCTCGTCTGGCGCTGTTGCAGTCGTTGTTGCCGCTCGCTTTGGTGGTTCACCCAGCTGTATATGGACCGGAAGCGAGGCGGCTCGCTGTCGTCGGTCATTATGGTCTCGCGGTAGTTGCTGTTGGTTATCACCGAGGACGCTGCAGGGGTCGTCGGGGCTGTGCTCCAGGAGAAAAAGGACATCCCTGGCCTTCTCTTCTTGGCCATGGTCGAGCCACGTCCGCCCCTCGAGGGCTCAGACTCAGACTCGCTCTCTCGCATCAGATCGAGTAGTGCCTTCTCGTTCTCCGCGCCCCAGGAGCCTGAGCTCCGGGTTCCAATCGTAAGACGCGCGATGGGGGTGGAGTGAGATGTTTTATCGTCATAATAAGCTTTCTCAGACGTCACCATGGCACTCGACTTTGAGTGACGTTTCAAGGAGCGCAAGGATGGCATTCTCGTGAATGTGTCCACCGGCCCAGCATCCATCTCTTTTACAGTCAGGGTCACCGGTCGAGGTTTAGCCTTGTAGGGCCTTGCGCCTCCACCCTCACCATCACTCAGTGACATCCATTTGTGCTTTTCGTTGAATCCAGAAGATCCGTTCAAGGACGACCTCTTTCGTCTGGTGATACACGACCAGAGAGTAAAGCTCGGCCCGTACTTCCGTCGTAATGTCAGAAAGACGATCAGGAACACAATTAACGAAACTCCAACTAATCCATTTCGTCAGTGGGACAGACAGACAGGTCGAACTAATCCACCTACCCGTCAAACCGACGACCAGACCGGCTTTCTCAGGACCTGTCTGCAAGGCCGAATGGCTTTGATAATGATCATTGGATGGTGATGAACGGTCTCTCTCACAAGAATCTACCTGACCGGTGGTTGGATCTTGGTCCCCGAGGTAACAGTTGTCTGCCTCTGCAGTAGCGGTGGCAGTGGCAGCCAGGCCAGTGATTGTAACTGTCGTTGTCTCAGGGGCAGGGACAAAGGTAGGGATGGGAATAATCGAGGCGGCTACAGGTTGGACATCTAAATCATAACTTCCATCATCGCCGTCATCGACCTCATCATCGTGCTGGGCTACGACGACCCATTTCCGATTTCGATTGAATGGTATATTTCGTCGTCCCGTGAACCGTCCGCTCGAGACACTTTCACGGACAGGTGTAGCCCGTGGCGCAAGATTTGGGATCCTTCGCTCAGCGAGGGCATCCCAAGACCTGAATGGAATGTGATCTCCGTCCATGACTGATGAAATCTTCAAGAAGAGATAACTTCTGCAGAAACAGATCTATCCTGGAGATCGCCCTTGAATCATGCAATAGTTCCCTGATCCAGCTGAAGGTGAAAGAGAAATGACTCGCTTAGTCTGACGTCTACCTGCGACGCCGCTGGGAAAGGAGACATAGAAAATACAAGAAAAAGAAGAGGAAAAAAAAAAAAGAAAAAGGTAGGCCAGCCAGCCAGCAGCAAGAAATGAAGGTGTGTACAGTACAGCACAGTGATTCGTATCTCAACAGAAAAGAAGAAAATAAAGAGAAGCAAATGGTCTATGTCTAGTCTGGCGGAGATGTCGAGGTCTTTTCCAGCAAGACCTAACCAACCAGTCTCCAAACAGATGTTCTAGGCATGCAATAATAACACACAAATTAAGAGATTAAAACAACAAGAGTCTTAGAAGAGATCTAGTCTGCCATGCTGGAGGTGGAGGATATTGAAGAGGCGGCCTCCTACTCCTCGCGTCTCATGCCGATGGAGCCAGCCACGGAGAGGACAGGAGAGCAGACAAGCAGATTAAATAGGAATATAACTAAGCACAATTGACAAAAAATAAAACAGAAAGCAAAAGAAGAAAAGGAAAGAGAAGACAGTACAAGACAAAACAAAAAAGAACGAAGAAGAGAGAAAAGTTGGAGGTTTGTTGAAAAGAAGCTGGAGAATGGTGCAGACAACTTTAGTGAAACAGGGATGGGCGATTGATAGCTTTTACTTCCTCCGACCACCTGACTTACTACCTACAGGCCACACTACCTGATAGTGATACACGCACTATCATGCGGAATAAGACGGACGAACGGTGATGCAATCCCCCTGTCATTGAAACGAAACAAATCCGAAACTATGGCAATTTGCTGGTCGGTGTGAAGTTCATGTCACCCAACCATGCCACCATTATACTAGCTAGTAATCGCTTCTAACTGCTTTCTATCATCAATGTACGGAGTACTCTGTAGTCCATGCTGCCCTGCTCTCCTTGCACAGTTTTGCAACCATAGCAAGGAGTACATATGTGCATATGCTCAATAATGTGGCACAAGAAAGACTGCAAGCTCAAGTTATTAATTAGTCGACACGCAGATAGATACTGGCAACGACATCGCAGACATATGTACCCCACAAGTAAAGTTACAACAGCAGCACTGCCATGAAGAATCCTTCTGTAAAGCTTTTATCCGCCCAGTCTACTGTAAGACCCGCAGGTTTGCGGTGTAATTACTCCGTACTCCGTACTTTTCTTGGATGACCCGGGCGTACGGAGTACTTGCACGGAAGTAGATCCAAGCCACGAGATGGAGAATAATTATTACCTGAGTTTTCGAGAGTGTGGTGAAAAAGCATCACATCAAAATGTATAACGATCAGCACCAAGAACCACTGAATAAACCTGAGACGAGACTTAGGGTTGCAGTTAGTTGCAAATGTCGATGGGGTTCGTTACTAGACTATTGTTCCAGCCTCTGCTGTTTCCTGTCGCACCAGTGCATCATCGACAATGCACTAAATACTTAAGCTTGCTCCAGACTTTCAAGCAGATAATAATATCGAGTTATTATAATAGCAATGTTATAGTAATAGTGGGCGCACTCGATACAACCAGAGTTACTATTATTGCTGGTTACTAGACGATTTGACACAAGACACTTAGTATACGGGACCACCAGAGTTTTGAAAAACCGTTGATCAACGGTTCCACTTATCAACCATAGAAAAAAAAATAATAAATTCAACGTCAAAATAAAGATATCTCTCCTTCCTAAACCGTTTATTTAAAAAAATCTGACTTTTCATTAAAAAAAAAAGAAAAACAATTGTTCATTAAAAAAATAAAAAATAAAAAAAAACTAACTACTTCCATACCAAACCAGAAGGGTTTTTTTATTTTAAAAATCGTCAACTGACAGTTTTTTATACTGCAAACGGGTTTCCGAAAAAAATTAATATCATTCTAAAAAAAAGCTCTTCATAGTTCATACCTAATTAATTAACCATTCCTAAGAATCTAACGTTTATAAAAAAAAATCAACCTTTTTTTTTTAAAAAAAAACCCCCCAACCGAACTTCCTTAATATTAATCCCCCCTCTACTAACATCTTTTTTCCCCAATGAAGCTTTCTTTATCCTTTATCTTTTTCCCGCCTACCCAAAGCTGGATTCAAACTACAACTTTCTATATATATAATCTATTATGCATACAGGCTACGTACACTATGAGAGTACATTCTACAAAGAAGATATGGCTTTGATTTCTATCTGATCTATATAGCCACTAGACTAAACATCTAAACTATCTAGGTAAATTCTGAGGGTGTGGTGGAGAGATGGATACTATTTATTAAAGGCTATCTTATTTTTTTTTTGGAAAAGAAAAACATTCTCCTAGAATCTAACGTTTTTGTTTTTCTCCTTACTTACTAGCTTGCTTGCGAATCTCAGAAAAAAATTAATCAATTTGTCTGACAATTAATTAACTACCTACCTAGGTACATACATACATAAGTAAGTCATGGTCATGAAAATCAATCATCCTACCTATTTGACCTTATTCCTTCCTTATTCATTATTCCTTATTCATTGCATGGAGAGTCAGTCATTGAGAGTCATTGAACTGGTGATAGTGAAAATGAAATCAGTCTGCGACAACAACACATATAACAAAGGGAAAAAAAAAACAAAATCCTGCGGCCTTGGAATATTCCAAGGTTTCGTTCTCAATCAATCTCAATCTCGTCATCAGTCTGTTTTGTTCTGTTGAAGTAATCAATAAATCAATCCATGGAGAAATTGTGCTGGGTCTGTAGGACTAGTGTCAAAATTCTCGTCAAGAATCATCATGTCTGGTTTATCTGAGGTTTTTTTTTTTAGATGGCAGTTGACCAGAAGTCACGACATCATCACCTCTATCAGACTTCCCATGGAAGAGAGAGCTTGATGTCTCTGCTTCCCAAGTGGTCTTTATTAGAGCTTTGTTTTCGGCTCCCGGACCATGCAGTATAGCTGAAGATCAATCAGCAAAAAAATCCCATTGACTCAACTGGAGGACAGCAGGAGTGTGCGAGATGCAAATTCCACGCTTATATTCTATATCCAGTGAAGAGTGAACTGAATCAGGCGGAATCGAATGACTGCATACCTCACACACATCCCCCTCATCCTTGCACTCCATCTTCTTCACCACCTCAAAGCCCAACTTCCGATAAATCTCCACATTGGGCACACTCTTCGAGCTCTCAAGGTAGCATTTGACGCCCTCCTGATCCGCCCGTTCGGTGACGACCTCGAACAGTTTCCTACCGACGCCCCTCCCCTGCGCGTGGGGGCTCACGGCGACGATGTTGCAGAAGTAATAACCCCGGGGGTCCGTCCAGATCTCGTTCTGGACTTCCTGCTGCCGCGCTTTCCAGATCCAGTACCGTTTGGTGTTGAGGCCGCCGCGGCCCAGGTAGCGGATGTTGTTGACCACCTGTCGGAAGGAGAGGACCCATGACTGATACCAGGAGTACCAGCTTTCGGGTTCGGAGGGGGGATGGGGCGGAAGCCAGCAGGAGACTCCTACGATCGATGACGACGATGACGTTGCAGACGTACTCTTGTCGACCTCCTTTGCGACGAAAAAGAGGGCATTGCTGATCCCCCAGAGGCAACGGGCCGTGAGCGAGTCAACATTTCTTTGCTTATTGAACTATTTGCATCACAACCTCAATCATGAGAACCGCGAGTCGTGTTATCGACCGCGTTACACAACAAGGCAAGCTGTTAGCTCGGTTGATTTGTAGATTCGATCCAGGCACGTCATAAGCCAACCTGGACGGGAGGGAGCATCAACTTTCCGGGATTATGACAACAAAAGCTACCAAGCTTCGTCCAGTCGTGGACTGTCTATACAATACATACCTTGGAAGGATCGTTGAACACCCAGCGGTAGTAAGGATCGTCGGCAAAGGCCTGCTGGATACATTCGACGGCGCCAGGGATGTCCCCTTTTGTCAACGGAACGATCTGGACTGAGTCGACCGGCATGATCTCTTCTAGCTCAAGGAGCAGTCCACGTAGAAGTCCACGTAATGAGTGTCTTAAGCAGGAATTGCAGCTGAAGCTGTGATAGAATTGGAAAAAGGAGCATCTGAGTGCGGGACCAGATGAGATTGATTGATCAACCAGCAAGAGAGTAGTTGTTCCCTGTTGGCAAATTGATGGGAGAGAGAAACCAAAAGAAAGTGATTAGAGAGTAGGCAAAACTGAACAGTGTTTTTCTGTCTCTTTATCTGCTGATGCCACAGTTCCACCCAGTTGTTGTCCTAACCAACCTCTTTCATCTATCCACGCTGTGCAACCTCAGCTGTCACTGCTTCCTGGACACGGCAGATCGAAATGCTGACCGGGTGAGAACAGAATGGACGACACTCCGACTGACTCGTCTTACACTGCGCAGTTGTTTGAAGGACGGTCCACACTGTCAGCATCCGCGAGTGACCACAATCAGACAGCTACCACAGCTCGGATGGATCAGAGATCAAGTGGACCTCAGGTTCTTCAAGCTTAGTTTAGCTGCGATAGAAAAAGTGGGGCGAGCGGAGATGGATAGAGGTGGAACAGGAACTTGCAAGGAGCGGGTGATGCCCATGCAATGCCAACTCAGGTGATCAGCCAGGCCAGATGCGAATTACCAACGAGGAGTCAAGGACAGAGGACGCCTTATTTATACCAGTAATTGGAACGGAGAGTCTGCAAGGAAGGGCTTCAAGCACAGAAAGGTCTCAGATGCAGTGGACGGCGCGTGCAGCGGCAGTGGGGAAGGCGCCTTGCCTTGGAGCCTCTAGCCTCTAGCGGCTAGCCTCTAGCCGAGCTAGGCAGCTTGATGCGCTAGTCTTATCGCTTATCATCGCCTTGCCGTGCGGAGATCGCGGATTGCTAGAAATTAACTGGGATTCGAAAGCATTGCGCAGACGAAGGAGGCATGATGACGCCGATCAGATGGAAGCGCGGAACTATACCGCACAATAACTCTACATACACAAACCTATATACCAGACACAAGTCTCGCAAAATCGTATCGACAAAAGGATAGGGACTCGTATCGTGCATCATGCATACCCAGATCTCCGCTCGTAACACCGCTCAAGCCCTCCAAAAGAATCGACACACGGAATCCCGCCCAAATCATGACCAGGCAACCAAAATCCCGTCAGCAGGAGCATGCGAAAGCCCACACAATGCAGTCCCAGACCCAGTGCATGCAATAACACATGGCTGATATAAAATATATATAAATATATATATCAACAAAACGCCGTCTATCGTACTTTTTTTCTTACAAAATTCCCAGACCTCATCATTCGTGGCTTCATCATACCAAAACATCAAGGTCAGACGTAACGATATCATCGCGTACACTTCATTGAACCGTCGATTCGCCCAGACGAACCCATTCTCGAGGAACGTCCATGCTGCGGTTAACGCGCCCCCCAGGCGTAAGGGGCACATCGACTCGACCCGTGCCCCGTTCATCGTCTTCATGCTCCTCATAATATGACAGCCGCTGGAAGTAGTCGGTCAGAACCGTTTCTCGATCGGTGTCTCCCACGATCGAGGTGTACTCCGGCGGCGGCGTGATCAACGGCGGCGGCGGCTCGAGCTCTTCGAATGCGGGCGGGGCGAAAGACGGGGCGCGGATAAGATGCATCGGGCGAGGAGGTTGGCGCTCGTTGGGCTCGTGAGCCAAGTGCGCTTGCTCAGGACGGGCGAGACCGCCGGATCCAGACGTCAAGCTGCGAGGAAGGCCAGAACCACGGCAGCGCTCGTCAAGTTGAGTGGAAGACCTATTGCGGCGGATCACTGGAGCACCAGGGCATCCGCATTCGTATTCTTCTTGCGGGATCACCGGATCGGACGATGGGGTGCTGTATGCCGGAAGGTAGATGTTGGCCTGCGTGGCCTTGCAGGAGAGGATGTGGAAAGGAGAATCGATCGAAATTTCAAAGTGTCGCCGTTTCGTAGGATCCTTCTCGTCGACTTTGGACAGACGCATTACGATCTGCCATGACCGTCAGCACGGATCTTAACAAGGGGCTTTCTGCCGACTTATCTACCGACTTACCTTGATCCAATGGTTGATCTGGATATTCTCGTATGTGGTGTCGAAATGCAGCCGTTGCGATTCATCCCTTCCCTTCATCGCATGGCAGCTGGGAAGCTGCACGTTGAACTCCATCTCCGTGGGTCCAACCCCGGTGTCATTCGAGAGATTCCCCAGCAGGCTCGTACTATTCCGGTCTACCTGTTCCTCACCCCGAGCGGCGGCTTCCCGGTTATCCCAGCTGACGCCACCGCCAGCGGTCACCCGCATGGTGCTCCCCGGATACGCACTCATACTAGGCGAATCGGCGCGTTTTTCGAATAGGAGGACCTTCTTTGGAGGCTGAAACCGATGGACGGACTTGTCGGAAGTCCAATGTTGGATATTCTCAGTCACATACACTTTGATTCGGTGACATTCCACCTTGGCCAAAGGCGTCAATTTGAATGCGATCGGAACCTGTGACCCCAGAGGAAACGATTTCCCCGAAATGACAATATCATAGTGAAGCTGGTCCTCCCAATTGCGGGAAATGGCGATCGGCTCGACCTGTTCCAAGGACCCCTCGGCGGGAGTTCGGACGACCTCGACCTCGACCGATCCCAGTAGATTCGGCCGGAAAGCACCGGATCGCTCCACGATGGCTTCGAGGTCATAGCGCACAAAACCCAGTTCGCTCTTGATCGTCTCCGGGAGAGAACCGTCGATCGGAAACTCGAAGCCGTAGAGATAGTCACCAGGGGGGAAGATTCGGTAGGGACGCGATGCTGGCGCGTGCGCGGTCGGCGGCGGATCATTCTCTCCAAGACTGCGCGAATTATTGGACTGTAGGGAGAGTCGTTTGAGGTCTTTCGGCGTCTCCCTGTGCAGCGATGTCGTCGATCCACTCTTCAGAAGCTCCCGAGTTGTAGTGGTCACACCATGAACTTTGTGCTCTTTCGTCGTGCTCGACGGAGGCGTCTTGGCTAATTTGTAGTAGTGGGCACCGTACTCGTTCTGCGTCAGAGCGGTGTCGCCATGGTTAAAATAGACCATGCCATGAGTCACGAGGTCCTTCTTGTCATGGAAGTGCACTTTCTTTGGAGGAATCCCTAGAAATGGAAGTCAGCGGGATTGCCGCAGCACTCGCCAAAACGTATTCTTACCATCCGGCCAATCCGTTTGTGCACGACCCCGGAAACAGACGGATACCTTTTTGATCTTGACGGATTTCGTGGTTTTGATATGCAGATGTCCACGCAGAATTGCCGATTTCTTCGTACTCGGGTCGTTATGGTCGTAGCCAGGGAGAAAGAGCACCGGCTCCGCAAGCGCTATACTGACTGTGATGCCGTTTCCTGTGGCGACGACCTTTTCATTGCGCAAGACTGGTAAGCTCGTGGGAACGTCCGGCTCGGGGCTGCTGGGACGCTCTCGGGAGGACGGTCGCGTGGACGGTTGCGTGACCACTCCGCCAGTCATCGAATGGGTGGACGGCGAACTCGACCGGATGTCACTCACATCCGTATCCATCGACGGTGCCATCTGCTCATCGCTGGGGGGCAAAATGATCTCAGAGATCGGGCGGGAGCGCGTCGACCTCGGATGCGGCAGAGAGGCCGGGCCCGGGGGAGGTGACGGGGGATTGCTCGAAGATCGAAAACGAAGGAATCGCTTTGCGTTTTCCCGTGATCCTGCCAGCTTTGCCAGCAACACGACCAGATCTTTGGAGTACGCTTTGGACGCGGCCGACGCGGTAGGTGAGCCGGGAGTGGTGTTGCAACCTGAACCGCGGCGGGCAGAGCGGAAGCGACGCGGGAGTACTAAGTGAAAGGCGTCCGGAGACGACGACCTCGAGCACTGATCCATCCGCTCGTCATTAGTACCAGAAACTGCAGGAGAATGCGACGACGTAGGACGACGATGATGGGGTTGAGCGGCCATCGTTCTCATGCAATGCAAAGGCCCAGGTGCTCAGAAAGAGCGAAGGACCACCACAGCAGTCGTGGAGCAGCAGCAATAGATAGATTAAATGCTGCCCCAGGCTCAGCTGGCGGTGTTGCACAGCGCGGGTGAATTATTTTGGTATGGAGTGGATAGCCACAAAGAAATGGGGGCCTTTTGCAGACACCAGTCACTGATTGCCCTTGTTTATTCCTTATGCAGGCATAGGTAACGGGGGTGCAGATGCGGAGTGGACAAAGCGAGGGTTTAAAGTCTGGCAGGCGGACACTTACAATGTGTATATGTATAGAGCTATGAAGGACGAGATGCCCTCAATAATAATAATGTACACCGTATGTACGAATAGAATAATGTGCACAGGCGGCAGTCCCACACGCGGTCAGGAGGCAAGGCAAGGAAGGAAGTCTTGTGATGCTAGACTGATCGCCCTTGAATTCTTCCTGCCACAGGTCATAAAGGCCTAATCCCAATCGCGCCTCAAAAATCGGGCCAGATGCGATGGGCTAGTTGGTCAGCGGCCAGAAGTGCGGTGCGGGTGCGAGTTGCAATAGCAACGACAAGGCAACGGGAAATTACAAAGAGCGGTAGAGAGGGAGGGCAGGCTATCCAGGCCGTGCACGCTATACAAGAACAATTAGGGAGAGAATTAGGAGGGACTATGGGCCGGGGAGGAGCCCGGTTTCTGCGGCGGCGAGGTCCTTTTTCAACAGGAATGCAGTGATGATGACGCGGGAGCCGTGGATTGGGGGCAGCGACAGTCCGGCGGCGCAGGTGGGCGGCCTATCACTGAACCAGGTACTGCTCATCACCCACATCATTCCTGCTTTGCGGGCCGGTCGGCACTCTCTTGCCGGACTGAGAATTTTATTCCATTTTTAAATTTTAATTCCCTCGATTCCGCCTCGATTCCGCCTCGATTCCGCCTCGATTCCGCCCTGCTGGGCTCTGGTCAAACGGCCAAAACTCGGGATCGGGGTGGATGGAAGCAGTCTGGAAGGCCTGGATCAGGGCATGCTGAAAAAGATCTGCTGCATCTGGAATTTGGAGGGAAACGGCCGATGGTTTGATGTTCTAATCACACGCAGCACTTACGTCGCCTCGAGTCAACCTAGGTAGTTAATCGGAGCGAGTCCTGAGCCATGGTCAAGAATTATGGATTTGAAATGATACTGGACAGCCGACAGGCATATGCATGTCGACATGTTGCGCCGTCCGGAGTACAGCTTGTGGTTGGAAGAGAAGGCTGTCTCATCAGCAACAGCGGTGGTTTGGCAAATTGGTGGCTGCGGGGGATCATCGTCCTCAGCGCTTAAGCTAGCGGGAGATCAGAATACAGATTAGTCGCTACTACTAGCACCATCGACACCACAAACTTCAAAAGTTATAGCAATCAAAAATCAGAAATAGAAATAAAAAAAATAAATAAATGAAATGGAAAGTCCCTTCTTACTCCTACTTATCGAGCAATGATTGTCAATTGTCAGCAGCCTACTTTCAAACGAGACTCCTGTCTGTGCACTCGGTAAGCAACTAGAGCATCGTTAGTCAGGCGACGGCTTGCCATGTGAATGGATCAGGCTGCGCCTCCATCACTGACTCACAGGGTCTGGCCATGCTGCCAGGCTGCCAGCGAAGAGGAGAACCTGCTGTCTGAGGCAGCAACAATAATAATATCGCTCCCAAAGAGGCAATTCCCCTCGGTAGTTGGTTTTCGTGGTTGAGACTGATCGATGACCTCATCACCCGAGCCCCCCATTTCAATTTAGGTAATTTAGGTAAATTCTGCAGGGTCTCCGTCCGTCGGCTTGTTTTCCGTGCGGTGCGCCACATGAAGGACGTCGGACGTCACTTGCCCTGAGATCGGGTCATGAATAATAATCTGCTGTGCAGTGCAGTGCAGTTTCCTCATCGCGGAAGACGTCTCCGGCAGTCGTCTTCGTCTTTACCAGCTCAGCTGCTCAAATGGCTTTCCGGTTCTGGAGTCTTGAAGGCCAGATGGTGTGACGAAGCTGGACGTCTGACGTGATTACATCATCCTTAGCTCTGGTCTTTACCTTTTTACCTAAGGGATCTGCCGCGCCACTCGCCGAGTCACTCCTTCGGGCAAGAACCCGACAGTAGGTACGGAGTAGTATTTCCCAATTTATGCTTAACAAAAACGCAAAAAAAAAAAACGAATAAGCGAGAGCTCAATTTCGGTCGATCTCGAAGCAAGCACCAATCATTGCTTTTCTTAACTCTCGGTAAGCCTCGCCATCGGAACTACCTGAAAATGGGACTACTACAAGCCTACCTAATAAGGTAACCTCAGACTGGCGTACGGAGTAAGGTTAAATAAACTAAACTCCACTCCACAACGATGGATGATAGATGCGACGATGTATGTATGTCACGCAAGTCATTTGTTAGTGTGGCTAACTAGGTAGTAGTCCGTAGTCATCGCATTATGTAAGAGTATATCAACTCTGTGATGTGTGTGTGTTCAAACTTTTACTAAGCGAGCCGCTGCCTGCAACAATCAGGTACCTTAGGTACCTAGGTGGCTTTCGAATCGAATTTTCACGAATTTTAGACGATCAATATACTCAGGTACTAGATAGAGTAGATACAAGCAATAATTACAATCTACATACACTGTCTACTCCGTACTGCACGGAGTACACCACAGCCGATCCTTCTAGAAGTACGTAGATCGATACGCTATAGATAACTCTATTGTGATTCATTCTTCGGACCTAACCAGGTCCTTTTGTACACAGTGCATGTTGACGAATTCCATCGAGGCTTCAATCGAATTAAACTTGGAGGAGTCGAGAACAGTAAGTGAGTGGTATGATGTCAGTCTTGGGGGAGCAAGATCAGATCTCTGGTCCCGTGCCGTCCCGCACCGCATCAGGACTACCTTTGGTACGTAAGGTACCTAGGCACAGTACACTGTACTTGGGTTAGTTTCCTGAATAGTCTTAAGCTTAAAAAAAAGAAAGAAATATAAAAAGATACTTGGAGACGTACGGTCTTGTGTTCTTGGCTCCGCGGCAGGATCATGCCAAACTAGGAAGAACTACTGCACAAATTGAATTAGTCTAAACTGGAGAATATCAGGAAGATTATAATTATCTAAGTGCCTGGTTGTCCTTTCAAATTGTTGAGGTCGATACTCTGTTGTTAGGAGTATTAGCATTATTATTA